>NC_056745.1:209418287-209433287 GCF_019279795.1 Protopterus annectens
GGGTTCTGATCTTGTCACGGCATTCAGAAACTCTAAACCCAGAGTAAGTCCTAATGTTGGACAGAAAAAAGAAATGGAATTACTTTCATCAACACATTGACGACGTGATGGAACATAACAAGTCCTTACAAATTTATACTCCAGAAAAACTCTATTGGCCAATACTGAAAAAGCTTTTCCTTTGCTGTACAGATTATTTGAGACTTTAAATCAGCTCACCCACCCTCGTGAGAATTATGTGAGACACACTATAGAGATTTAACCAGCTAGTCTTGTATAGTGCACCACACTTTGGGAAACAGTTCTTCAAATAGGATGGGGCTTCTTCAGAATCAGGGCCACCTGCAGGTCATAATTAAAAGCCTTGTAGAAAGAACAAATGGCTAGGATTTGCAGGAACGCTAGGACTGATGATACTTGGAGTGGGAGTGTCAAGAGGCCGATCCTGCCTAGGTTTCTAGTTCACTCGGTAAGGCAGGAACACCCCACTGCTCCTTAGCACTTTGACTTTCAATACATTATTGCCTCCTCCTCATCCCTACCCCTTTGGAGCAGACACTACTAAGCTGGTGACTGGTGTGTTGTACTGAATTGCAGGAATGCAGGAGACTGACTTTGGCAGTTTTTCGGGGTGGGTGTTGCATTGTGCCAAATTATTTGTCAGGACTTCAGCTCGGTTTGGTCCAGAAACACAAGGCTGCAACAGCCACCCTGACTTTCCATTGAATTTGGACCTCAATAATAGTTAAAAACACCCTGGTACCCTGTTTCACTGTCACCCCTCCTCACAAGTCCCGCACATGAGGAATATTAACCGTCGCAGAAAACTTAAGTTCCATTCTGCTTTGTAAGACTAACACCTACTACCATCCACACCAAATTGCAGGTATTTCTTGGAGAGGGACCTTTTTGTTTCTATAAGTAATTATCCAAAACCAAATGATGCAGAATTCTGTTTGTTTGTTTTTTTTTTTTTATTGGTTGATTTATTAAATCACAAAGTTTTCCTACGACTGCCTCTGCGTCTTTTCATTTTGGATAATTAGTGGCTTTGTACACAGCCACTTTGGGTTCTGATGCCTGACTTGTCTTTTATTTTGCTCAGAAGTGTGAGTCAGTTAATTTCATGTGCTGAAGATAGTTTTGTGTACTTTTATACACATCAGTATTCTGGGACGATACATATTATTTTAACTTTAAAGAAACCAGAGGAATAGTTTAAACCAATTGCCACTGCTGAAGATGGTTCCCAAAAAAATCGGGATTTGAAGGGGCAACTCAGGAATTTGTGGCACCCCACTATTTTGCTCTTAAAACCAGGAAATACCAAGGAACTCAGTACGGTTGGAAGGTATGCCTGGAATGCCCTACTATTAACAATTATAACTAATCAAATCCTAGCATCATTCAAAATTTCTTTACAAGAGTACCTCTCTTCTACCTAGAACTGCTCCAAGCCCCCGCCTTTTAAATCCTGACTACCTCTACTTCATGAATATATTCTGATACCTGTACACTTATTTACTATAATGTTCTTCTTTATCTATTTCAAGTGACCACTACCTACAAAATGTCTTGAAATAACCTAACTACTCTTATGACAGAAGTTTTATATAATGTCAGCCTTTGCACTTCTTTCTTGGCTCACTCTGTAATTTAAGCTTGTATTAATTGTAATTAATTGACAAATTCAGTTTTACCTTTACTTTAACTAAATGTTAATTATTTGTCGATGTTCATGTTTTTTGTGGAACTTTACAAATTGTTACAATACTGCTCCATGTTCATGTTTTTTGTGGAGCTTTTCTCCCAGGGCCTCCACTGAAAATGGGCTCTTACTGGCCAATATATCAATAATAAGTAGATATTTGTTTATTTGTTTATTTATTTGACATTTGTTAACTGGGTTGGTCTGACTGCGCAAAGCTCTTTTTCAGCAAAGACATGAGGAGAATACAGTACTAAACATTAATTAACATAGACAAAAAATAAGAAAATAAAACAGTGTATAACTAAGGTAAACTGTACATGACTAGAATCAGTTTTACATAAGAAACATTCAATAAAAATAACAAAAGTACAATTAAATCAGAGATTTATCATCAGGGAAAAACAGGCAAATGGGCATATACATAAATGTTTGTAAATAACAAAGTTTGATCAGTTCTAGGTGCATTAAGGAAGAAAAAACTGAAGTGAGTATATGAGGTAAGAGAGTATTAAGGTATAATTATAGCTAGTATAGAGTTAAAGAGAAACAGAAGAAACAGTATATGGAGTGAAAAGTGGATAGAAAAGACAACAGGTAGGGAGCTTGTAAAAGGATTAGTAAGGTAGGAGCAAAATAGGGAAGCACTCTGTGGTAGTGGAGGGTAGCTAAAATTGGGTCATGGCAGATACATAACCAAGATTTATGGAAGTAGTCTTTAATTGTTATTTTAAAGGAGTTAGAATCAGTGATACACATCTGACATTAAAAGATAGTTTGTTCCAGGCATTTGCAATGGAATAGCTATAAAGTAATTTACCACTATTTTTGTTGGGCATGTAGACTTGGAATATGTTCTGTTGTGAGCTACGGAGAGAGCATTTGGGAGTGTAGGACTGAATGAGAGTGGAGAGACAGGGGCAGGAAGAAGGTTGATGTAGAACTGAATGAGCCAAGAGAAGCTGTGGTATTAGGATTTGGTGATGAAATTCAAGCCACTGCAGATTTCTAAGTGCAATGCATTGGTGGGTGTGGTAAGGTAGGTTGGAAGCAAATCGAGATATTCTGTTAATATATACTGAATAAATATTTTGTTTCATCTTTACAAAAGAAAACAAAGGATGCCATGCTGGCAGGGCGGCACAGTGGAATGGAGCGAGCACTGAACGGTGGGCAGAGAATTAGCTGCCCTTAAGGAGGATAAAGCATAAGGGACTAAATGGCTTACCTTCCAGAGTCCTGACAAGTCTGGCCAGTGTGCTGGTAAACCTTCTGACAGAGATCTTTAGCATTTCACTGGCTAGTGCAGAAGTGTTAAGAACTTGAAAGATAGCAAGTGTGTGACCCTCATACAAGGGAAACAGGAAAAATTTGCAAATCGAAGGACAATTAGCTTAACAGTAATAGCAGGAAAATTCATGGAAAAAAGTCCTGAGAGGAAGTATGGTAGCAATTCTAAAGCACACAGTCTCTGGGAGAGCAACTAGCATGGGCTCATGATCAGAAGAGATGCCATTCAAATTTGAGCCATTTTTTTTTTATTAAGCTAAATGTGCATACCAGGATATCTGGTCTACCAGGACTTCAACAAGGTCTTTGGGTTCACCCAATAAAATTAGCTGAAATGAAGTCTTGATGGGTTGAGGGTAGGACCAAGCTGGAGAAACTGAACTGAACTGCTGCATTGTTGAACTGTAGGGAATACAGGGGTGATGTGAGGGATAAGGTAGGAATGTTGAATACTACAGAGATCTCTCCTGGGTCCAGTACTCTTCAGTACATTTATTTCAGACACATCTGAGGAAACAGAGGAGAGCATCAGTCTCTTTACTGATGTGACAAAAACAGTGGGGGATGGATAATGATGCAGGGAAAATTTGGAAGGGCTGCCAAAGTAGCAGAAATGTGATGGCTGAGATTCAGTGCAGACAAATGCACACTGCACTTGGGCTACAACAGTGAAGTATCAGACTGGGTTAGTGAATATGATGACAGTGGAGTAGGAAATGTGTCTGGGATTAGAATCACATCTGCACTGGACCGCCAAGAACAGAGTGACAGGAAAGTGGTAACAGAAAAAGAATGCTGAGATATATCATCAGGAGAATATAATCCAAAAGCAAATGGATAACACCCACTCTAGAGTGCCTTGGTCAGACTACAGCGTAAGATTGTTTGAAGCCCTAAAGGCTATACAAGTAAAGGAATGTGTGGCTGTTGAATCCAGAGGGAGACCACCTGGGAGATCTGTGGGATGGATGAGAAGAGAGATGACCTGAGAAAGCAGGAGCTAGCACTTTTGTTACCGAAGACCTAAAGTTATAGGAGTATGTTATAGTTGTGCCTAGGATAATCTCAAGGAGATGTGAAGGGAAAGGCCTGAACATGAACGACACAGAGAGGAAGGTGGCAGGCAATAACCACTTCCTAAATCTCTGTTAATACTTTACAGTGAGGGCTGCAGACCAAGGGAATGGACTACCAGAATGGATTATTGAGAGGGAATTCATGGAGGCTTTCAAGAGTGCAAAGGCCAGGTGGAGAAAAGGGCTGGAAGGGAGACAGCGTGTTAAATGCACTTAAAGATCAGACTAGATAAGCTTATTATCTTCCATTTCTATAAAGGAAACAGTTAAAAGTAATACAAACTGTTAACATTTAGGAAGGCTACATGTCAATCAAATTATTAGTTACTGTATGAGGTTCAAATCTTTGGCATGAGATCGCAATTTCACAGATGTTGATTCAGAAATCAAAATGCAAGTCATACAGAAATGTTTCTCCAGAAAGATCATATGAAAGTGATTATGTGACACAGGTATCACATTAAAACAGTTGACTATCAAAGGTCATTAGAAATTTCAGAAGAGTAAGTGAAAGCAGCAGAGAGTGATGAAGATAAGACAAAGCAAGTGCACATGACAGAACATGTAGAAATGACAAACAGCAGATCATCATCATCAGCCCCTTTTTACCACTTTCTACATGGGATTGGGGTGTCATGTCAACCGTCACCATGTCTTTCTATTCAATTTCACACCCCTGCCTTCTTCAACATTCACGCCTGACTATTGCAGGTCTTCTCTCACACAATCCATCAACTTCTTTGCTGGACACCCTTGTTTCCTCTTGACTTCCTCCTGTCTGTCTTCATCTGATTGTCTTCTGCTTTTCTGTACATGTGCCCAAACTACTGTAAACTGTCCTCTTTGACTTTTTCTGCAATTGTGCACCCTACCGCCTGTCTCAGGCATTTCATCTCTATCATCTCTAGCTTCCTCAACTGCTCTGCCTTTACTGCCCAGGTTTCCATACCATACATTAGTACTGGTCGCACCACTGCTTTGTACACCTTACTTTTCAGCTTCTTTGGTACTCTCCTGTCATATACTACACCTGATACTTTGTGCCAATTGGCTGCAGCCCTCTGATTCTGGCTTTGATCTCCTCATTCAGACTTCCCTTCTGCTCAGCTACTCCTCCAAGATACATGTAGCTGTTAACCTGTTCCACTATTTTCCCTTCTATGTCAATTCTCAGTTGCATCTGAACTCTGCCAGTTGCTGGCATTACAACTGTCTTACCTGTACTCAGTTTTATCCCATGTGCCTTCAGGTTTTGCACTCCATTGCCCTAACCTTTGTTGATGTTCTTGCTGAAAGTCTGCCTGTAATGCCACATTGTCTGCATACAGCAACTTTGTCGATTTGTTCCCTCCAACCTGTTTGCTAATGTAGTCCATCACCAGTATGAACAGCAGTGGGCTCAGAGCTGAATCTTGATTCAGACCAACTCTCACTGGGAATCCCTCTGTCAGACTGAACACTGTTCATGCATTAGGCATTGGGTCCTTGTACACAGCTTGCACTAATTCTACCAATGTTTCTGGGACTTCAAATCACCACAGGACTAGCCAAACCAGCTTTCCTGGAATCTTGTCATATGCTTTCTCCAAACTTAGGAATGCCCATTTGGATTGTTTCCTCATCTCCAGCTTCTTTTCCACTATCTGTGTCTGCATACATCAGGTTGGTTCTCCTGCATCCTGATCTGAATCCAAACTGCTGTTCTGCCATCTTACTTTCTACTACTCTGCATATTCGTTTAGCAGTTACCCTCTTCAGAACTTTCATACAATGTAACAGGAGTTTGATACCTGTATGCTGCTCACAGTTGTGAATGTCCCCTTTTGTCTTGAATACTGGCATTAGGATACTTATTCTCCAGTCATCTGGGATATGCCTTTCTCTCCACATGGCTATGAGTACCCCAGGATCCTTTTCTCCCCTTTCTCACCCAGTATCTTTATCATATCTTCTCTGACCACATCGGACTTGCTTTCCCTGACTTCATTTTCCTTACTGTTGTTCTTACTTCTTCTATGGTGGGCTCCACCTCAACTCTCATTATAGGCTGTGTCTGGTGCAGTGCAACTTCTGTGGGGATTTCTTCATTTAGAAGTTGCTGGAAGTGTTCCTTCATCTGCCTTTGATGTCCTGTGGACTGGTGAGCTGGTTGTTGCTGGCATCCCTTATAAAGGGTGTCTATCTTCTTTATCTTTCTTGCCTAGCAACCTGATATAGTTTCTTTGTGCCATCTACTGACTTACTTTCCAGAAGCTTTTGGACTGCTTTTGATGCCTTGTTATTTGCTATTGCAACTCTCTTCTTAGTCAACCAGTATTCTTTCATAGCCTTGTCCATCTTTTCTATCTCCCACTTTTCCCTGCATAGCTTCTTTCTTTTGATGACCTCCTGGCATTCCACCACCAGCTTTCCTTATGTACCTTATTTCCATACCCAGCTCAGCCACATAGCTATTCTGTAGTCCCCACACAGGCTGTTTTGAGGTGCTGCCATGGTTCTTCAACTCCACCTATTTCCTCTTCTTCTTGAAGTGCTAGAGCCCTGAGTAATTCTTTGAACTGTTGTGCTTTCTCTCCAGTCAACTTCCAGGTCTTCAGCCTGGACTATGTTGACCTTAGAGCTTCTCTGACCACTGCTTGCAGATGACTGTGGGTTCAAATGGTTTATGTTGTGGACTGACTGTTTCACAGGGGATGACTTTGCAATCATTGATTCTACCTCAATGTCCTTTCCTTACTAGGAGGAAGTCTATCTGAGTTGCATGTTGGCCACTGTTATAAATGCTCTTGTGACTGTCTCTCTTTCTGAGCTATGTGTGCCAGACAGAAGTCTAGAATGGCCTCTCTTTCTTTACACCTGTTGCCCCACCCATGTGGACCCAGGCAGTCCTCATATCATGTTCTATCTGTTCTAATATGTGCATTCAGGTCACCCATTATCAGCACCAATTTCTGTTGGACTGCTTTATCTAGTACATCCTGCAACTGGTGTCTGAATGTACTCTGCCTCAATATCACAACCTGCTGTGGGGCATGGGCTGAGATTATGAATACTGTTCTATCATTAGGCTGGAATCTGATTGTCATGAGTCTGTCACTAATTCTGGATGACATCCTTCACTGTCTTCTGAAGCCTCTCCCCTTACCACAATTGCCATACCATTTCTAGCCTGTCTTCCTCCTGAGTAGTAGACTCTGGATCCCAAACCAAGTAGCACTGATGTACTGACCTACTATCTTGTCTCCTGGATACACAGGATGTCCAGCCTCCTCCTTAACCATCATGTCATCCACGTCCAAGCTGTGTCCTGTCAGTGAACCTACAATGAGTTTAGCAATTCCTACCTAATGTTTGGCAGTTTGATTGGTACAGAGCTATCCCAGGTAACCCAAGCTGGACAACTGGACATCAACCAGCCAGTACCTTATTGCTTTATGGTGGGCACACACACTGGCCCCAGTGTTTATACCTCCTGCCCATAGCTTATTGATTTATGGTGGGCATACACACTGGCCCCAGTGTTTATACCCCCCTCCCACCATTAGCATGGGTCCCTGACATATGTCAGAGTAGGCCTGGTCCTCAACCCACTTATCACCAGCAAATATGCATGCTTATTTGGCAATGAATAACCTAGAGCCATATTTTACACTGATGAGTAGCTAGTCCTATGACAGCACACAGTCTGTAATCCATGTATTCCTTTCATGAGGATCATGTGCACCACAGTAGATGCCCAAAGCAGTTGGTTTATACAACCCTTCCCCCTATAGGGCACCATGTAGAGTCTGTGCTGCTGCCCACAGCTCCATTTCTTTGTGAATTTGAGGTAGAAACACTCAGCACATTTTTTGGAGAAGGAAGGAACCCCAGCTCGACACAGGGAGATCATGCAAACTCCAAACAGTCATTGGCTGGAGCTCAGGATCTAACCTTGATACCTTGTAAGGAAGGAACCCCAGCTCGACACAGGGAGATCATGCAAACTCCAAACAGTCATTGGCTGGAAGTCAGGATCTAATCTTGATACCTTGTGCATGGAAGGCAAAGACCTTAACTATTATGCCAACTGTTACACCATCACTAGGAAAGACCAAACAGGTAAATGGGCTGCGAGAGTAGCCATAATCTTTCAAACCACCTTACAAATCCATATCCACCTCTCAACTGTATTACAATATAGCAGTGAAGAAATACTAAAAGACAAATTCCACCTAAACAATCAGCATTCAGAAGTCCATATTCATTGTAGCCATCTACATCCCCTTCTCCCCCAAAACTGCCAAGACTCCAAACAGAAGCATTTGCCAGAGGTCAGGATTGAACTTTGTACCTTATAATTGGGAGGCAAGGGCCTTAACCATTATGCCAACTGGAGATCAAAACAGAAGCAATAGAAGACATTACAAACTGAGCTAGTCCTTTCCTAGACTGATGATCTTTCAGGATAATATGTAAATGTTAACAGAACAAATCTGGCCTGGAATAGGTAGGCTTTCTGCTAAGACTTACTTTCTGGATACAGCCACATGAATATTAAAAGACAGTGAGGAAAAGGACATAATAGCAGCCATAATGACAAAAAATTAGAAGCTAATCTGAAAAAGATGGAAAAGAAGATGGAAAACAAAGACCACGCCCAATAGATAGTACTTAACGAGTTTACTTTGTAAGACAGAAATAAAAGAAAGAAACGTAGCAGAAGGTGAGAACTACAAAGGTCAGTACCAGAAATGGGGAAAGTGGCTGGAGCCAAATCAACAAGATGTACAGATGACACAGAAGGAAAGTATGGAGCAGGTAGCATTAAACACATAATTTGCCCTCTGGATAAAATATTGTGGAAGGTTGAGGACTGAACAGGATTGCAGTGAAAGCCAGATGGATAAATATTAATTTTAATAAAAATTGTACTGTTTCAGCAATTTAAAATTTTTTGACATATACTGGAAAATAGGTTGCTATATGCTATAGTTAAATAATCAAAGGTATGTGCCATTGTTTGAGTTGAAAACGTTGAAAGTAACACGCTGACAATGGAGTAGTATTGTTTTTCCTTACATCGCTATGGTTCAATAAATATCTTTAAAATAAAATGGAACAACATATCCATGTGTAGAATGTAGAACATGTGATGGTAAATACCCAAAGTACCCACGAAGACATCCATGCCCTGGAACAAGTGATTCATCTATCATCTCTTAGAAAAACTTCACAACAAGGCTGTTTAGATCAATGTGAAGACAGATGAAAAACAGAGAGTAGACTGGTAGGGAAAGGCGCTTTCTGAATAGAAAGGTTGGTAGTGTGACAAAAAAGGAGAAGTTAGGCAGTGAAGCTAAAGACTCCTGAAACAGACAAAACTTGTGTATCAAAGTAGAAAGTCGTACAGTGAAACTAAAGAGTCCTGAAACAGACAAATGTGAGTATATTACTGACAGGAGCAAGAAAAAGCTAGAATTAGAAGTCACCACAGACATGCTTATTAACTGAGATGTAGAAATGAACTCCGTGAATAAATAAGTCTATTATTTAAATCCAAGGTCAGTCTAAGGAACTGTGGCTATAGCAGTATATGCTTACTACTTTGCGGTACCATTGTTAACCTTAGGATACTTCCAAAAACATGCCAGTATACATAAAAAAATAAAGCATGAATGAAAATCCATAAACTGCAAGGCAAAGGTTCCCCTACACCTAAAGAACTAAGCCTTATTCAAGTACTAAATATTATGTGCAAGGCAAGTTCAAAATGTAGCAAACTAGATAATGTACATGTTGAATGATTATTAATTTAAAGGCCAAGAAGCTTCACAGTTGACCTCACTAGACATTCCATCTCTAAGTACAGAAAAGTGGAAAACTTTGACTTAGCAGAAAACTATGTAAACATAATGGGAAGCACAGTGATGCAGTGATAAACATTTTCACCTCACATCAATAGGTTCCCTGGTTTGATTTTCAGCTGGGGTGCCTTCTCTGTGGAGTCTGCATAGCTTCCACATGTTTGCATGAGTTTTTTCGAAGTACTCTGGTTTCCTCCAGCTTCCCTAAGACATGCAGTAAATTGACTGGCAAATTTAAACTACCCTTAGATGTGCATGCAATATATTAGGTTCATAGATTTGTACTAGGCTAACTGCCCTTGTGAGCCATTTTTAAGCCTAGCCAATTATCTCTCGTGAGACTCAAATCCTGCACCTTGTGTTTGTAAGGCAAACACCTTAACCATTAGGCCACCCTCCCAATAATGTGATACAGAAGAAGGTTCTGGCAATTTATTTCCACTCAGTACTTGCCTATTAAACCCCATGGTGGTGTTGGCTGTTCACAGGGTCACGATAGGAGTCAGAAGTAATTAGTGATCATGGATATACCCCTCTAAATGCAGTCACACTTGCAGAGATATAGAAATAAAATAAAGAACCCAGTTTTACAGTAGTTGAAGAAATGTTATGCCAATATAACACTTGGAAAAGAAGAGATAAGACTAATCCAGATGCTGTAAAACTTAAGAAATATGAAAGCTGAAGGGATAAATACTCTTCCACTCCAGAATTAGGGGAGTACATTCCTATAGGTACAAGAAGATTGTCCCTGCTTTACAAAGCAAGTATTTGAAACAGCACGGAGGAATCAGCTAAATGCTATAAAAGCTAAAGCACATGTAAGGGAAATATCTGATACCACAGTATGGGCAACTTGTTAAGAAGAATGCTGAACAAATAATTAGTACTCAAAGTACATGCATTCAAAAACTGCAGGGTAAACATTAAGATGGCAGACTGGCCAGACGCCAGGTGCAGAGATATAGGTGTAGTGACCCGCCCATTTTCTAATTATGGTAGCTGAGTATGCTAGATGTCCTATAGTAGAACCAATGCCTTCTATCTTGGCCAAAACTGTTGTACAAGTACTGGACAAATGCTTTTCAATGCATGACATTCATATGAAATCAGAAAAATGGTGCATCTTTTAATAGTGTTAAGTTCAAGGAGTTCTGCACTTAGCCATTCATCACAGAAGACTCCACTATGGCCACAGACTAACAGATTCATGTCCATCAGGTCTGGACACACAAGCACAAATCATCAACCAAGTGGAGAATCCCAGGCAAGCCTTATACTTAAATGCTATAATAAAACATTACCTTCAGCATTCCAAATGAGATCAATCAGTAAAACAGTTAGCAAAGCAGCAAAACAAAGTTTTGTGTGTGTGTGTGTGTGTGTGTGTGTGTGTGTGTGTGTGTGTGTGTGTGTGTGTGTGTGTGTGTGTGTGTGTGTGTGTGCGTGTGTCTGTGTGTGTTTCCAACCCGAAATGTCGGAAATCAAATGTACAAGTATACACATAACCAAACGAGGTATTTAAGGAAAACTGACAACTCAAGAATGTCGATTTTACCGTAAATACCACATTTCCGGTCATGAGCCACGAATGTTTTGCAGGGAGAAAGCCCCACTGCACCCCCCATGTGGAGGGGGCTGTTCTCCCAACATCCACTGATACTTTTATATACAAATTCTGAGATCACACTACAGTGAGGGAAAGGGTACATTTCCCGATCCCCACTATAGTGCAATGTGCATTTAAAAATGTTGAATCCACAACAGCAACTGCTAGTGTGCATTCATTGTTGTGACTTCAACATTTTTTTCCCGCTCAATTGAAATGTTGAATACATGCTTGCAGGATTACTCATTCGCACATTGCAGGTGCGAGATTTTGATAGTAATCCTCTATAGATATATATTATATATATATATATATATATATATATATATATATATATATATCTATATACACACATATCAAAAGACAATCCTGACAGAAACTTAAAGTAGGATGGTCTGTGTGTTATCGAAATACGTACAAACACATACAGTTATCATCAAGGAACACAATCATTTTTGCAAATGACAGTTATACCTTGACATGGCATTGTTTTCTTTGAAATCCTTTTACAGCACAAACAGCTGCTTGGGCTTAATAGATATGGCATACTTAAACAAGTCCCACAAAAGTGATGGACCACTGAAATGTGAAAATGAATAAAGTGAAATAGAAAGCCCTGGGTGATGTGGGGAACAAACAACTCAACACCACCATGCAGGATCAAGGTTTCCTCTACCTGTTTACTTAATATAATCTTCTCTGAGGTCAAATAACTTCTGGGTAGGTTATACACTCACTTAGAATCTCCATCACTTCCACAGACCTCATTTAAGAATACTGTTAACAGCTTGACACATGCTGCCGGATATATCCTTTTCTTTGAAATACACAGCATCCCTAATACCTGTGTTGCTGGCACATAGACTGTGATTACTAACTCCAGTAGGCTACCAGCTAGAACAACAAATGTCAAAGGTTATGTGTGCTGTGAGCTAAAAATAATTTATTTACTGTTCCATGCAGGTTTCCACAGACTGAATAACACTGACGCCAGGTCATAATGTTAAGTATTTTGATGTTTTGCTATCTGATCGTTTTACAGGCTTATATTTTCAGCAACATTGAAGTTTAGAATTACTATACCATATGAAGGAGATAGCTGTAACCAGGATAAAACAGTGTACATGTAAAATTTTTGAGTTAAACTGTAATAAAAATTAATTCTATGTAATTATTCTTTTTTTTCAAAAAGATAATATTAGTACTGCCGTAAAAAAAGGACTTTGTAGTAAGCAGTATTCTTTGTTTACGCTCCACTGAAACATTAATAAAAATTTGACAATGGAAAGGAGAAGCCCAGCTGACCCTCCCTTAGAACTGTGTTATCCTGACTTCATCTTCCATTTAATTCACCTGTCCATAATTGGAAAGAGATACTCAGCCTCACTGACTGAATGTCATTTCAAGAAGAAACAATTCAAAATATATATATTTTTAAACTTTACTTAATTTAATAATAACAACAAAAATATCAAAACACTAACAAAACACACTCTAGTAAGCTGCTTAAGTATAACAGCCACAGATGGAGCAGAGACATTATACAAATATAAACAAACCCGAATAATCGCGTCTACAAAAAATAATATAACAAGCTATGTCATCTATTATAGCAATAAGTCTCGAAGAAAAAATACTTGTTAAAGCCAACAAATTATTTAAACATTAAATGCAGTGGGGAAAAATAGAACTATATACAGATAAAATGCCCCAGCACCCCTCGCCAAAACTACAGAAGCCCAGCAAAAAACGCTTTCCACTTGTACCAAAGCACACACATATTTTTGTGCTTAGGCCCAAATGACCTTTTTCTGTATTTTCTCTGAGGCACACTTCAGCTTAGGTCACCGGACCTTATTCTATCAAAACGCTTCCATACACTGGCACGATATCCTTGCACCACTGCAACCAAATGAAAAGGCAAGTTTCACAAGGCATGGGTAAGGAAAGCCAATACTAGGTGATTGGCTTCAAAGAAAATCTCATGTTTACATTCAAAGTGAATCCCTCTCCAGTCTTTGATTAAGAAACACAGATTTTCCCATAAAGGGTGAACTATGCAACACTCCCAGAATTTATGCATGAGATCCTCAAGCTCTCCAGAGCAGTACTTACAGAGGGCACTACCTGTGGAAATTCAATAGCCAGCTCTTAGCCAGTGATCAATACTTACTATACCAAAGCATAATAGATATATTAAAAATGTAGAAGTAGCTCCTCTGCTGAAGAAACATCTTGATAAATCCAGACAGGTGTTAATCTTCATCATCTCCTGACAAAAAAGAAAACATAGCCTTTAGTATAGAGTTATACCCAAGGAAATCCTTCACAACCAATAAACTGTAAATCTGGGATGCTCTCACTTTATGTCCCATGCCCTGCCCAAAGGTATACCCAGTAAGCTTACAAAGAAAGGGGGCTCATTCCAGTGTGGCATATACAAGCCACTAGGAAGTTTGTATCAAGTGCCTAATATTAAGATATTGCCATTGCTCTTGTGACCCTAGATTCTATTGAGCCTCCAGATAATAGAAATAAGGCCAGCACTCTGATCCTATTTACCTACTGAGTTAAGGCAAATAGTCAGCAAATTCCTTTCTTAGCCTACAAGCCACATTCTGGAATCACCTGCATAAGATTTAGTTGAGGGCAATCCCATAAGGGGATTGGAGATCCCAGACTTCAAGTGAAGGAACAGAACTGTAATGTTTTTTCAGTGCTTGGTAGTTGGTGTAAATATACTCCCAGCTTTTAAGCAATGTAGGGAGACATGATCCATACCAAGAGACCATTCAAGCTGTGAAGGAATGAATTAGTCCACTCTCCAAAATTGCTCAAGATGGTAAACAGTTATGATCGCATGACAGGAGATGGCTAAGATGAAATGCTTCAAAATATGCTTCACATTTAAAGAGGCCTCATCCTAGAAAATTCTGAGGTGTAGAAGCTACAAACCTTTGAACTCTCCTCCTGCCATTATCCAAAATAAATGTATCTACTAATTTCATCATTTTTCTTAAAATGCCATCGTTGGACATTTTTTATCCAAAGACCTACTCCAATTAAAGATATGAATTGTATTAGCATCCTCATGCAGATGAGATGCCTAAATGCCTAGGTGGAGAGCAAAGAGTCCACCCCAAACAGAGTTAACTCTTTCACTGCCTTATTAAAGAGAACTCGCTCTGCCTTACTTTCATTTAGTTTTAAGCCTGATAGGTCAGCAAAGAAGGACAGGGCATCTGCTTTACAACATGTCCTGTTTAGGATTTTGGATCAAAATGATACAGTCATCCACAAACAGCATATGCTTTGTTTCTACTCCCTATATCTCACAGCTGGATAAGCTCTCAGTATCCTAGTGCCATTCCTGAGCTTAAAGGGGCTACAGTGGCTCCACTGATCAGTATATATGTGGACGGGTCCTTCTATAGCACTTGAGTCCTCTTAAAGAAACTCACAGAAAAACTA
>NC_056745.1:209438287-209443287 GCF_019279795.1 Protopterus annectens
GTAAAGCTGCCGGGTATATATAGAGTGAGTTTGTGTATAACTCAGCATCTGCCCATGTGTTTATGTGAGTTTCTGTATGTCTGTGAGGCTACTTCTCTCTGCATCTGTTTCTGTGTTCATATGTATATGTACACAACATATATTTATTTATTCTTTGTTAACCAGGCTAGTCCCACTAAGCCAGTGTTTGGGTGGAGATCCAAGTTGGTATTCATATTAACTAGGGAAATATGGTTAGGGCACCAGGGAACTTCTCCTTCGCTTTTTTTCAGTAAGTAGCACAGGATCTTTTACATTCACCAGAGCTACAAATAACTCAGGCAAGCAGGACTTCAGGTTTAACATCTCATCCAAAGGTGTGGCAACCCAGAAGTTAATTATAGTAAAGGGGGTAGGGGGAGGCATCCCACTCCATATGAACAAATGTTTCAAAGGCTCAGAACATTCATCTGGGGGTCATCTGAAGAGGTTTCAGTCAATCATTGCTGCTCAGACATATTTCTTATGTTGGCCAGACACGTTTTTTGCTTATACAGTTTCACTATTTGCTGACCATTTCACCTCATAATGATATCTCGCCCACAGTAAGCCATTGTTCACCACCCAGGCACAAATTTCAAGTTCCACTCTCAAACGCTGGATCAAATATTCTCGGCATGACTAAATAGCATGTCTGAATGAAGAATTCAGAATCTGGTGTGAGAGTATGGCTAACTGACGCTGGGATGCTATATTCGTAGGCCTGTAGGTCTGAAATATAAACTATTAAGCTGTATAGCTGTTTGGTTTTTTTTGTTGCTTCCTTTAAACTGAGTATGTGTAAAAGGAAGTCATAAATGATGAAATGGAAATACAAGGTAATTGAGTCACAAGACCATTATCTCGTTGCCAGTATCCACCCTCATACTGTCTCACCCCCAAAGAACATCAAAGTGGGTCATTCCCAGAGTAAATTTATGAATATCCATCCAGTCATCCGTGTATAATCTAAATTATGCTAGGGTGTCACATTGTTTACTTGCAGGGGAAGTTTCTTCCAGAGGTAGGGTAAGCGCTGAGTAATAAATCTGTCAAACCAGTGTGTTTTACTTATGTGCTGGTGGAGATTTGTATTCCCTAGTTTTGATATTAATGGAGATATCTAACTTGTAGAGATACACAACATTAAGGAAGATGGGGTCCCTAATGGTGCAGAGTGTAAGGCACAGATCACCACATGAGTCTATAAGAAACTGATTAAAAGGTTAGTGCTTCATGCCTTTACTGGTATCTCATGGACTTTAGGCTAACAATTTTCCTGGTTAGGAACTCCCGAGGCATTTCCTGTTGTTTAATATGCCTAGAAAGGTACACCTCAAAAGGGCATTGTATTAAATAATTGATCTTATTAGGGCTGCATACAGAAGAATGATCACTTTGACCTGCATAATATGCTTTTAGATATTAGTTGTGCTAAACAGAATTATTTTTTGACTAATCTTTCTAAATGTAGTTGAAGGAGAAATAATTATCAGCCCACACTCCAATTCTACTGGCTACATTATCATTTTGGAATGGGGGTACCACCTATACTGTACCTTGATGGAGAGAGGTAGCTACCAAATCTGACAACTTTATTCTTCTTCACATTTAATTTTACCCTTTTGTCTGTACACCACTTGTTTATGAGGATTAGTTCCTGCTCTAGTGAATGTTTATCAGGAGGGGATTTGGCAATAAAAACAACAAGATGATTGCCATCATAACTATGCGGGTTCTAGCTTTCAGCCTTTAGCAATTAGGCATTTTCAAGTTAACACACCTGTGAGAAAGGGCAATATTGTCAGCACAGCTATCTGGAATTTTGTAAATAATTATAAGTCATTGTGAATATCAACATGATCTATATAAGATGCTTGTGTTATAAATGTATTAGAACTGTATGTCATGTGTATATCAAACTCGTCTCTATTTTATTTTTATGGCAGCTACAGACAGAATGTCTACACTAAGGAGCTTTCTGTAATGTCTTGGAAGTGTTATATTGTTTTATGACTTCCAGCATCTGCCAAAGATCTGAGGAAAAGCCCATGTCTATGTCTTTTACAGGTAGATGCTAAAAGCTACCAGCTGCCATCAGTGGTTGTTTTGGGCCTGGGGACTAGAAGCCAGATGACAAGAAGTTATGTCATTCTGCAAGCTAGCCCAGCAGTAATATTTGAGATATTAGTTTGAGAGGTCTCTTAGAGAGACACAGCATTCTGTATTCTGTCTTGGATCTGACAACAACTAGAAGATCCATTCACCACATCTGCCTTGCTCTTAAGTAATTTAACTAAGGTATAGTAATTCTCTTAAAAATCAGTCAGGAATATAGTAAAGCATAGTTTAGATATTTTTCTTTATTTATTTGAGACTGTCCTGCAATGTTGTTTTAAATACTTCCTGTGGTTTTGCACTCTGATGTCACTGCGAATATATATTTAGTATTGTCTTGTTCTTTTATTATTTAATATATTTAAACTTTTCATTGTGGCTGATCTGTCTACAGATATTTAAGTTCTGAGAACACCTGCATATTTATTTGGTGACACTGTGTGGGCCACTACTATTAATCTTGCTCTTGGTCAAACTACCATTTGTATTAATAGTAACATTACACAGTAAGATTGGAAACCCTTTGTTAAGGGCCTTAAAGTAGCTGATAAGGAGCTGGCTGGTGGCAGTGTGATAACTTCCTTATAGTCTGGGAAAAAGGGGGCATACCTAGTAAACCTGTGCCAGCCTTCCCAGGCGTGTGTGTGTGTGTGTGTGTGTGTGTGTGTGTGTGTGTGTGTGTGTGTGTGTGTGTAAGTAAATCAAACCTCAAAGAGTGTGTGTGTGTCAGATACTTGGGCAGAGACACAAAGCACTGGTTGGACAGAGAAGGTACTGGAGGTCTTGGCTTGACCACTCAGCTGAGATATCAACTCTATAGCTGTGCCAGTGAGGAGTCTTGTTGAGGATTTCGAGAAAGAGAGAAACCAGCCCCAGACTGACTGTGGTCTCTGTGTGCTCTTAAGGGAAATTGCACTTGATGCAGAAAGTTGCATCTGGAAATACTGTGTCTACTTGTCATCCTCTAAGTGGATGTCCCCCACGGGTGCCAGGGGTGAGGATTGAGGCTCCTTGATTACTGGTCCAGTGGTGAGGCGTCACAATGTCTACAGGAGGTATGCTGCTGAAAGCTTTGATCAGATCTAAATGAGCTGTATGAACAGAATGACAACTGTCTGTAGCCTGAATGTCGTTCTCAAAGAAGTTAACTGAGCAGACAGGATTTCCCTTTTAAAAAGGCAAGATGTGGGTCTAGCTTGCTAAAGTTTTTTATATCACAGTTTATGAGGACAAATGTGATGTGTGTCCCATTACTTTGCAAATCAAACTAGTCGAGTTAATGAACCTATAGTTTCCATAGTCTGTGGTAGGGCCATCCTTGTATAAGGTAATTACCATTGCAGTTCACCATACTTCAAGGACAAATTTTGTAGCTAAACTCAAGTTTAACAATTGAAGGTCGGGTTCCACAAGACCATATTTGGTGTTATTTATTAGACATTCAAGTAAATTATCAGAACCCAAAGAAGTGGCAGAAGTATTTTGATCTTAGTATCTTCAGTATATGTTATTTTGTGGTATTAGGAGGTGTAAGGGAATTGGGAACTTGTGGAATTGAGATAGATGTTTCAGGGGTAAAGCTTGCACTAAATCTGCCTGCTTGTATATTTGTTATGTCTGTTGTGTAACAATGAGTGATGCTATTTTGAACACATTCAGAACACTACTGGGAGTTATTTCTTGGCTTCCCAATGTAACTAAAAAGGGCTTAAAATTATTCTTGTCTTCAGATGCTAATTTAAGTTCATGATTTACCTTACAGGCCCTAATAGTAGCTTTTAATTTCTTACTGATATTCTTGATGCCATCTTTAATATGAAGAATTTTATTGCTGTATGATTCAAGGAGTTTTATTATGTTGTTATAGAGTTTATTTAAGCTGGCAAACCACCAGTGTGGTTTGTTCTTAAACTTCCTGTTATATTTGTATCTAGTAGGAATGGCCAAGTCTAGGTGCTTATCTATGTGGGCATAAAACACCTTTGTATAAATACCAGTTGAACTGATGTCAGGTCTAGTGATGTTACAAGTGACTTTGAATAGAGTTTGGGGAACTTTGTCCATTTGGAGTCCTTGAATTCAGAATTATTGACTAGAGGTTTTGTAGCTTTTGATTGGGAAGGTTGCAAGTTTATAGTCAAACTTAAAAAGGGATGGAAAAACTAGAGGGATGGTATATGTAGAGGCTATATTTGAATCAGGTCAAGAATATTATGTCCTCAAGTTGATGTGTTAACTTCCCGGGGAGATTTTATTTATTAAGTGAAATAATTTCTGGGCATACCCAACGTTGAAGGTATAGGTGCTCCATTTTTTGAGATGTCGTTGAAATATCCCATTATAAAGGTATTTTTGGTAAAAGATAGTTCCTATCATACATTTAGGAATCTTACATGGTCATCAGGAAACATGAAGCATGCCCTGTAGTATTCTGTAAGTTGATCATTTGTCTTTTTGGGTTAAGGTGTGATCAAATTAATTCAGCTTGTGCGCCTGTGTAAATCTGGTGGAGGTTATGTGGTCCTTGATAACTATGGAAACACCACTGTAGTTCCCATTAGGCCTGAATGCAGGGTATATACAAAACCCAGGTATGGAGGGACTATTGACTTTGCATTGAAACCAGGTATTAGCACCTACACAAACACATATATGTTCAAGGTAGAAGAGAGCTTCTAGATCAAGCAATTTGCTGCTAAAATGTCTGGTGTTGAGAATAGCCACCTTGACATGGTCCAGTTTTAGGTAAACCAACGGTCTTTAATCCAACAATAATAACTCACAAAAATCCCAACGGACTGCAAACCAGCATTAACATACCAGCATAAACATTAAAATTAAAGCTAGTTTGTTAACCTCTAATA
>NC_056745.1:209448287-209498287 GCF_019279795.1 Protopterus annectens
AAGGCATAGGGCATAAAGGTAACATACAGATGTAATACTTCAGAACTGAAAAGCCACAGGAGGAAAAAATTGTTCCTAGTGTCTAGGAGGAACATGTGAATCCAGAAGAAGAAGAAGAAAAAAAGAAAAGAATCCCTGGTCAGGAACGCAGGAAGAAATAGGGCAGAGCAAAAGAGGATGGAAGGAGGGAGCAAATTCTGCAAGAGTGAAGCAAAGGATATCTACTGTTATAGTATGATTTTACAGATCTGTATTATATCTTTATATCACTGTTGCACTATTCCTTACATAAGGGAGAGTACAAAAGCTCAGGTGGAAACTTGGAACGAGGAAGGCACAGAAGAGCACTCTAAAAACCCATGCAGGATATCTCTGGCAAAGCCAGCTCTTGCTTTGGAAACAGCATCTAATTTGTAATGTTTAATGAAGGTATGGACAGAAGTCCACATAGCGTCTTAAAGGATGGAATTTGTGTCCAATCCAATCCTTTGAAAAAGGCACCAGAGAAAGGAACAGCTCTGACAGAATGTGCCTTTACGGAGGTAGAATGACATTTACCATGAAAGAAGTAACAAAAGGAGATAGCACTTTACAAATCTGCTGTGATCTTTCTTTGGCTGGCTGACTGCTTAGTGCTTCCTATCTGCAGCACTATTGTCTTCTTTAACTAGCAGTCACATTGTTAGTATTTAATGGTTTACTGTGAACTGAGATAAGCATTGTAGCACTTCCTGTTAAGCGCAGTACAGTACAGTACAGCATTTTCTAAGTGTTTGCATTCTATTATTTTGCATAATATTTGAGCTTTTTTAAAGTAAATATACTAAAACAGAGATGAGAGTTACAGCTTTAGGAATTGCTAGAGTTACAACTTTAGGAGTTGCTAATAGTGACCACTGGGATTTTCTTTCACAGTCCTAGGACATTAAGGTGCAGTTTTCTTTTTTCAGCAGAAAGTTTTTATTAGTATAAATGAAATAAATTGCAAACTTGCATGTTTGAGTAATAACCCTGGAAAATAATATAGTTCTGTTTTCCAAGCATTGAAAAGTAGTAGAATATACTTAGCAACCTTAGCACACGCAATATTTACAGCTAAACCAGAAGCATTTGCCCTGTAGTCATGCTGGCTTAATGTACAAATACAGGTCATAGGAATGTAATCCAGAAGGAAACTGAGAAGCCTAACCAGCTATACTCAAGAATTAATAAAATGAGAGTTTGGCATCCTGGTGTCATGCTATATGTATCCAAAAATCAAATTTACAATAACTCATCCAATCATCCTGAGTACCTTTGAAGGTGGCCAATGTGCTTCATAGCTAACATGGAAGAAAATGACATCATAAGTAAGGGATTCATTGGATTAGGAACCTACTGCACCAGCATGTTCTATGTATCAGCAATTGGTGTGGGTGCCTGTGGTGCTATTTGTTTTGCATAGACGCAGAAGATAAAGCAGTGTGTGGTCTTTCATGGCTCAGAAGGTCAGGCAAAGGTCGTCAAGAGGGAGCCTGTATGAGAAACAATACAGTGAGGTGGCTTTTAATTTATTAGGGCAGCTTAGTGAGTTTAAACCAATAATTTTCTTTGTCAGAAACCTTTGTGGTCTTTCTAGTTGGATAAGGAGATTAGAGTGGTACATGGCAAAAGGGACAGTGTATTCTATGATGGATTAGATTAAGGAAGTCAGAGATGGATTATGATGTCCTTACTTTTGGAAAATATGTAATTGGAAATTAACTGTGCTAGGTAGAAAGACGTTCTGGTTACAAGTGATGTTCAAAAGATAGTTAATTGATTCAGATCTCTGATGACTGAGTCAGTTTTAAGTGGGGTGTCATTGATATGGAATGACATGAAATTCTTGCTTTTAGAGAAAACACACTAAATGTTTTGGCATTAAGCTTAAGTCCATGGGCAGTGCATCAGGCATTAATCTGAATGAACCCTTGTTGGAGAATGTGCATATCTTTAGGGGCGTGTATGATGATGCCCAGTTTCCAGTCATCTGAAAACTTGTTGAGCTATAGCCCATCATCTGCCTTAACAGAAGAAAAGTAGATGCCAAACAGTAGTGTTTCCAGGATAGAACTTTGGGGAACTCTTCTGATAACATGTGCTTGTGCAGAAGAGATACCTCTAACCGATACTGTGAAAATCAATTAGGGATCTAGCAGTCAATTTACCTACTAATGTTAAATTGTTTAAACTTCTGTGAGTAACTTATCAAAGGCCTTAGCTAGGTCCAGATAGGAAGTTTGGATGTCATGGTCCATATGTAGGACTCCTGTAACCCCATCAATGAAGATGATTAGATTGAGTAGCCAGGAGCTCCCTTTAACAAAGCCATATTGGTTTGGATTGAGAAACTGAAGGCTCCCTGTATCACTGTTTATGATATTTGATATTATACATTCTGTAACCTTACAAATGATACAGCTGAGACTTTGGGGCCTCTAATTACCTGGATCTGTGGTGAGGCCACCCTTCTGTAGTGGCCACTAAAGCAGTTCACAGGTTATGTACCTAATGAACAGACTAAGGTGAAACAGTTTAAGCAAAGGTTGGGCAAGACTATATTAGGCACATAACAGGAGGCAGATGGTTACAATGTCTGGAGTCATACAAGTGGTTATTTTTAATAGAGATAACATGATATGATCAAGAGAGATAATGGGGAAGAGAAGTCAGGTGGGTAATGTGCAGGGCTGAGTTGGGATTGGTAGGATGAAGATGGAGATGAGTCCGTCATCAAGAGTGTTGGACATACTTCAGGATCAGAGTAAGTTGGGCCAGTGAATATAAATTCAGAACAGAGGTTTTTGATATACTACTTGATGAAAGCTTTGTGACTGTCTTGTAGAAGTGGCATTTTTTAATTCATAGGCAGACTTAAATTTTTGTAACAGAGCTCATGAGATTTTTGTTAATCAGTTTTAAATCCCTTTTACAATGATCAGAGCAGGAAATTTTAAATAAGCCAATAGCTTCTTTTTTTGTACAATGTATGTGGTAATACCACCATAAGGATTTATTCCAGAATTTTCTGTTGTATTTGTGGCATCCAGGAATATTGTACCTGTGTAGCTGGGAGTAGAATTTGGAGCTGAATATATGAGCTTTCTCAAGAGGTTCAGCAGGGAGTGGCCTCACTGAAATTTATCTAGGCTATCCAAGAACAACAGCAGTCAGCTTTGGAGTAGCCACTAAATATGGTAGGGTTTGGCTAGGAGAGGTGTTGGATGACACATGGTGGGCTGCTGTTATGGGCAATATTGGGGATTACAGTGTCATGAAGGTTTGAGTCTTTACTGGGAAGATTTGGTCTAGGGAGTGGACATTTGCAAACTCTAAGAACCACTCTTCATACTTATTATTTGTTGTATAGGCATCCTAGTTGATGGAAGGTTAGTTGAAATTATCTGGAACGCAGTGCATTGCATTTGTCAGATATATTTACAAGTAATTCATGTATATATCATGACTGGCATGAGACAATGAAAGGGCCTATAATTTGCAAGGATATGGTAGTTTTTTTTTTGTTTTTTTTTAAGGATGAGCATAACCTCAAGAACCTCAAGGTTGGTTATTATGTGGAATTTGGAGTGAGATTAGGAGGTCATGGTCAAATGAGATGTCCCTGCAGTTTTCACTGGAACTAAATGAATGATGTGTGCTGAACCTAGATATAGAGAGAATGTTATCAGTACACTGGAAACAAGTTTCAATAAGAAACAATAAAGAAATAAACAGATGTATGTGTTCAATGTTCAGAAAGGGTCAGGTCTCCAATTCAATAATTTTCTTATTTAAAGCTCTAGTATTAAGAATTATCATCTTGATGCAATCCAAAAGTGGAATTTGTTAAGTAGGCATATCCAGGAGACATACTTTGCCTAAAAGAGGAACTATGGGTGCTGCAAGAATTTTATCCAGTGTGCAGAAACCAAGGGTAATAGGTGCATTTCATCTCTGTGGAAAGCAGTCTGGCCTGTCAGCCATCTCTTCCCATGCTGAAGCCTACTGAGTCCTCCAACAATGACACCATTTGCGCATCTAGTCATTAAAGCCAATTATTGTGGGATATATCCTGCCAAAGATATAATGGCCATCCAGCTTCCAAAGTTTCAGGGCACCTTCCATGCACCCTAATTGTCAAGCAGCTCAAGCTGAGCTGACAAAAAGACAAGTTTGGGCACAAAGTCCTTCAAAGCTTTCCAGCCAGCAGAAAGATAGAGGCTGAGCCCTGAAAGGACTATGATAGGAACAATAAAACATAAATGTCCACACCCTGGCATACAAAACATGCCAAAAAACAAGGGGGGGTGAAGGGAAGGAGCAGCTACTGTAGCACTAATCATTTGAACATCTACTGCCATAGTAAGTCTAGTAAGTCCAACTTACACAGTTGTACTATGTTCATGATACTGACCACTGCTATGGTGGAGTTTGCTACATGGGTAGATTACCTTGGCTAACTATATTTGGGAGGTGGAAGGAGAACAGTCCAGGATCCCCTTGAGAATGGTCTTAGCAAAGCTTGATCTGGACCAAGACAAGGAATAAAGCTTATAGTGTTTTGTAAAATTATGTATTGAAGACTAAGTGTTATCTTCTAGAATACTTCTACAATCCAAACCTTTCCAAAAAAGCCATAGATGAAGCCAAGACCCTGATAGAGTGGCCCTTGATCCTACCTAGAATAGATTTGTCATGGCGAGTATAACAAATGGTAATAGCCTTAGACAACCATTTGGAAATAGTCTGTTTTGACACAGGCTGTCCCTTCTTCTTATCTTCATAAGAGATAAACAATTGATCCAAAGATCTTAGAGATATAATTCTGTCAACATAGTACCCACGTTGTCTGTGGACATCCAATGTTTGGAGTATCCTTTCTTTCTCATTTTTAGATTCAGTAAAGAAACAGGGAGATGGATAGTTTGGTTTAAAATAAACTTGGATAACACTTAAGACATAAAAGAAGGATTAGTTCTCAAATAAACTCTGTCCCTATGGAAAATGAGAAAGAGTGATTCACCATAACAGCTTTCAACTCAGCTACCCTTTTTGCAGAAGTCAGAGCAATCAGTAAAACTGTTTTCCATGTTAAGAACTTCAAGTCAGCCAGATTAGCTGGTTCAACTGAACAAGGGTTAACTTCTCTAACACAAAATTTATATCCCAAGGAGAGGCCACTGGTTAACTTTGCATCCTGTTACACAAAACCCTTTTCAGGAACATTTTGACATGAGATTGCTTTGAAAGAGGAGAATCTATGGGCAGTCATACTGAAATGGCTGATAAATGAACATTGACAGAGGAATAAGAAAGGCCATAGGATAGTAACTCACACAAATATTCTAAAACCAGAGAACAACTAACCCTGAATGGGTGCTGGTTATGTTGTTGACATCAAATAGAAAACCTATTCCTTTTGCTTATATATAGTTTCCTACTAGCAGGCTTTCTTGTCTCCATTAGTACCTGCTGCATGTCCTCAGTAAACAGGGGCCTAAAAGGAATTAAGACCTTATCACCCAGACAGTTAATTGAAAATGACTGATATCAGAGTGTGTCAAACACCCCTGTTCTTGTGTCAGTAAATCCAGTCTATGAAGACATTTGTGGTAATTAGGTGGGTACATACATTCCTGCCCAAAGAAAGGAAAATGCATCTGTCTTCAAGGCCTTAATACACAGAGTCCTGGAACAGAATCTTGCCACTTGATTCTTCAAAGAGGCAAAAAGGTTAACCTGAGTAACTCCCCACAGATGGATCAAATGTTGGAAGACACCCCTGGTCTAGTTTCCATATGTAAGGGTCTGCTCTGGTCCTGTTCAGCTTGTTTGCACACAGTTTTGCTCTGACAGAATGTAGGGTGCCTGTAGAGACAAAGTAAGTTTTAAAGCTATATCCCAAGCAAATGTAGCTAGCCTGCAAAGGGGATATGACCTGGTCCCCCCTTGCTTGTTGATGTACCACATGACTGTGATATTGTCTGAAACCAATTTGAAGATGTCCCAGAGAGCAAAGATGTTTCAGAGAGTTGAGTGTCTTGATTAGGGCAAGCAGCTCTGAGATATTTATGTATTTGCTTCTGTCCTTGATGTCCCACACCCCCATACTTTTATCCCTCCTGAAACTGCTCCCCATGCAAAGTGTATAGTGGCTTTGGTGTCTGACAGCTTTAGAGCTGGGAGGGAGAAGAAAAGAGCTGGATTTAAGGATCTCTGTTTTCTCCACCAAAGTAGTTCTCTTGTTACGAACACCTGCACTGGGATTTGAAAAGATAAAGAGTGTTGATGCTGGAACCAAAGAAATTTCAAATACCATTGTGTCTTTCTCATGTAGAGTTTTGCCAGGGGTATCATGGAATCATAGATGCCAAAAGACTTAAAATCCTAAGATACAGATTCCTGACATGTTGAAAAAGACTCTGCAAAGATAAACACATCATCTGAAATGTAAAAATGTGGATACCCTGTAGCCTGCAATGAGCTATAACTGGAACTATGCAATTTTTGAACACTCTTAGTGCAATAGACAGTCCAGAGGTTATGGTAGAAAACTGATAATGTGATCCAGACATACAAAACCATAAGAAAAGTCTTGAAGTCTGGATGAATAGGGATGTGATAATAAGGTTATAGTGTTACCAGGAAACTTGAAAGAGGGGGAAGTAAGAACAGGTTCAGTGACATCATTTTGAATTAGGGCACTGTCGTAAACAAGTTTAGGAAAGAAAGATGCAGAGCTGGTCTCCAAGCATTTTCCTTCATTGGCACTAGGAAAATTATTGAATAAAACCCCTTCCCACTTCAGTCTTTGGGACACCATGTGATGAAGAATAGATGAAAGCAAAAGAGTCTGATCTGGGGGATGAGGATTACTCCTTTGGAAAGGAGGAATTTCTTCCCACTGCCATCTGTAATCTTAATGAATGATATTCAGAACACATTAAGACTTTCTGGAAGAGAAAGGGGGTCACAAGGTCTTTTAAACAGTCATTCAGACATATTGGATTGTCCTTGGGTTTGGGAGGTTAGAAACTACCTTTTGGAACTCCCAAGTCATTCCTACTTAAACATCTGTTTACATGAATTCTGTTGACTCTGTTTATTCTGTTTTCTGCCAAAAACAGAAGCGGAGAAAGAAAATCCTTTGGACAATTTGGAAAAGGAGAGTTGAAACATCTTACAGATTTCGTGGATCAGCTTGCCCCCTTTCATCATATTTTTTTTCACCTCTGCAGCAGAGGAGCCAAACAGTAAATCTCTCTTCAGGGAGAATTTAAAATTTCATTTTTAACAAAATCTGGAAGGTTCTGAGAATGTAGTCATGCAAACCTTTTCAAAACAGTATCAGTGGCTATAGCCTTCATTTGCTGGTGATGTCTGTTACCATATTGCATCACATTCTAACTGATGGTTGTTGAATGTATTGCAGTTTTTGCTGGGCGGTCATTTTAACATGAACTGATATGACCATTTGCTTTATAAATGTAGTTTCTGGACATTTATGCCAGGTTACTAAGGGGATTGAATTAGTGAGTGTATATAAATGTCAAATGAATAGATGAATGACTGACTAACTGGTTTGAGGCTAGACAACTAAGTGACCATTTGCTGGTTGTGGCTGATGTTGATGTGATAATGTCCACATGGTTATAGAATCATTTACAAAGGTTATCTAAATTCTCCATTTCAGTGACACCCCTGTATTCAAAATAATGCCGGTGGGCATAGTTGATGCAATCAGGCATTCAGTATGGTATTAATGGGCATAAAACGTATAATGGTTAAAAAATGGTATTTTTCAAGTAGCTGCCTCTCATTCCGAGGCTGTGCATGTGGGCAGGTGGAAGTACTGCTGGCTACATCGTGAAGGTGGCTTCAGTTAAGGAGACTGGGATTATCCTGGAATGTTGAAGGTGGCTTCAGTTAAGGAGACTGGAATTATCCTGGAATGCTTTTTGCTAGATGAATGTCCGGGTAATGGTCAGTAGAATTTATGGATTACATTTGTACTACATGCCCCATCAGATTAGGAGTGATATGATTAGGGCACTGGTCAGTGGGATTTATGGATTACATTTGTACTACATGCACCGTCAGATTAGGAGTGATATGAATGTCAGGGTAATGGTCAGTGGGATTTATGGATTACATTTGTACTACATGCACCGTCAGATTAGGAGTGATTTCTCTTACAGTACTGTGGGAAGTCTGATTTCTGGACATGTATATTGGTGGGGATGCACAAAGTATATAAAAGATATCATGCACTGAGCAGTTGCCTGTAAAATGTGACTAACAAGTCCTATATTTCCATCAACATAGTTACAAAAGGCTTTTGTCAGCCCATAAACTGCTGTGAATTCAATCCAACCTATATGCACAGCCAAATCTCTTGTTTGAACTACTGGCTACTATTTAAAATATACAGTAAATATTTGCTGTTTCTGAGACTTGGAGTGACCCTGAACTGAAAACCATAGTTAAGTATGAAGGGGGTTATCCCCTTTCTTTAGTTTTCATGCCTTGGCACTGTACAAAACTCAAGTGGCCGAAGACTACATGTGTTTATATCACATATGTACTTGAGTAAGTAGTCCAGTGCAGTCAGAGCCAACCAGTATTGCATTTAAACTGAGATGTTAGGAACCTCATCAGACACATCATGTATTTGAAATTAACTGCCTTTCTCAAACTAGCTGTGGCATATGATCTGAAGATGAAGTCTGCTGCTGAAACAAAGAACATTTAGCATGTGCAGTGGTATTTGACCAGTCATTTATGTAATAGTGTAACCATGCTCAAAGCTGAGCTTGCTGTAATATAACTCTGTTCCATTTCCCTCACACCTACTCATTCAGTTACTTCCTCTGTTCCTCTTGTTTGACATCACAAGCCACCACTGATCTCTGATATTCTTCCCCCTGCTTACCAGAGGAACATAAAGTATACTAGAACAATATAGAAGGCAGACTTCCAACTCCACAAAGAAACATGCGGGTGGAAGCACACACACACACACACACACACACACACACACACACACACACACACACGCACGCACTACAAAACACTGACAGAAATTATTAAAAAAAAAATTCTTTAAATTCACACACACACACACACACACACACACACACACACGCACACACACACGCACAACCATGGAGTCAGCATGCATCCACACAATGGATGCATTCGCACTCCTGAGTCATAACAGAATTCATTTCATAAACTTCATTCACCATAATGCACTGTGTACATATCAATATGTACATGTCCCACTCATACAGAGTACATTTCAAACCCATCCCTAAATCTAAAAGCAGAAATGAATGGCATGAGCAAAAGTTTTGTTGATACAATGCCATTAGTTAAAAAGATAAGCAATTTTAGTTTCCACATAACGCAGTGGATTTAAATGCTAAACACTCCTTAAAGTTTAATATCATTACAAACAGGGTCTAGCTTTACCTGTGAAAAGAAATATTAGGAAACAGAATACAATGCTTCTCACAAGAAGCATTGTAAAACATAATGTACTAATTTTAAAGGGGCAGTTTGTTTACTTCTAACAATAAAAAGCACTATTAAACATAAGTAATTTATAGATTTACATTTTCAGACCACTAGTAGTTCCCAGTTACTTTATGTATGCTACAGGATTGATTCCAATGAAGTTAAAGAAATACTACATAAGTATTTCTAACTGCATTCCATTTTTTGTGTCTGAAAATATTTACTACCTTTCTAAATATGGCATGGCTTCTTCTAAACTGTCAAAATTCTAATTCCCAGATGGATTTATAAACAAATGTCACTTCAATATTCTTAGTTTTTAAAAATGTAATAGTGGTAATATTCAGTGGCAGATTATAATAAGGACAATTTGGGCAGCCAGTTATTAATGATAATGAGAGAAATGGCAGATTATATTAAGAAAGGACAAACAGAAACAAAATTAATAGTGGCTGATGTAAATAAAGTATTTCATTCAACAGAGAATGGTATTTTATTGCAAATAATGAAAGGATATAATTTTTGTATAAAGATTTAAAAAGTATGTAAATCAGTAAATAAAAATACCAAAATTAATGTTTTAGTAAATGGTTGGTTAAGTGAAGAAGTAGAGATGAGAAGAGGTGCTAAACAGGCATGTCCAATGAGTAGTAAAGTTTAATTATGGTAATGAATAGTGTGATAAACGGACTAAATGAAGAGCTGGATAAAAGTAAATATATAGAAGAAATGGGAGTGAAGTATCCCATTATTATCTCTTATGCTGATGATATAATATTACTAGCAAAAAGTGCAAAAGAAATGAAAAAGTAATCAGAAATATATATATATATATATATATATATATATATATATATATATATATATATATATATATATATATAAAATTGATTACAAGAGGTTGGATAAAGCTTTAATAAAGAAACATGTAAAGACTTAGGAGGTGACAAAGAATTGGAAAGGATACAGATTGGGAAAACAATATCAGCATTGGGAATTGAATTTGGAGTATGATATAATAAAGGAACAATGGCAGAAAATTTTGAGATTCAAAGGGGCAATATTATGTGGAGTAGGTTTAAGTTCATTAAGTGAAAAGGCATATTTGATAAATACAATACAGATGGGGAAATTCTCATACATAGCTGGTGTATACATGTTTCCAACAGATATGGAAAAACAGTTTACTGAAATTAATTTTCAATTTATTTAGGGATCTAGATTAAATCCAGTCAAAAGAGGAGTTTTATACATGGAAAAGGATAAAGAGGGTTAGGTTTATTGAACCTGATAGTATATGAAGCGTCTTTAAATTTATAATAGGTCTTGAAATGGATAATTCGAAAATATAATAAGTTGGTGATGAGTATATTTAAGGAAAAATATAAAAAAAGAATGTAATTTAATTAAAATGAATAAAAGAGAGAAAGAATGGAGAAATGAAGAGATAATTAAGTACCAAGAAAAAATAAAATTTTGGAAACTAGGGCTAGAAAGAGTTATAAAAAATATTATGATACAAGATTATTATGTGAACCCATGGGAACATTTAACAGAAGAAAAGTTAAAGCTATAAAGCAAATAAAGCAAAGAAATAGATGGTGTATGAAAAATGTTGCATATCAAGGTTTTGTATGGCAGTTACAAATTAATAAGTTACCTGTCAAGGGAAATATGCCTTAAAAAAGTTAATAAACAGAACACTTTTTTAACATGTAAAAGAGTAAATAACGTATGTGAAAAGATAATAGAAAGTAAAATAGTTAAAGAACTGCAGGATTATAAACAAGTAAATATGGACATGATTGTAGTATTGCTTTTATGTGTTTGTTTGTGTGTGTGGTGTGTGTATGTAAATGATCGCAATTTTGAATTTCGCAGTTGTGGGTGTCAGTATTTTGGGCTTCTGATTTTATAGTCTCAAGATACTAAAATTCGGTATTTTAGTATTTCAAGATTATAAAGTGAATCCTATCAAATATAGCAAGGAAAATCAAGTGAAGGTTATGGAGAAAAGAGTGGGTGTCTGTATAAATGTAAACTTATTTAGTAGTAATAAAAAAATATAGTATGAAACGTTAATTTTTTTGTAAATATATATATATTGTAAATAGTTACAAATAAAAATCTTCTAGGAAGTGAAGCACTCTGGAGCTGCTAGGTGGTGCTGGAAGGCTGTAACTGCAGTTCTGAGAATCCCATAATAGTGAAGAGTGCAGCAGAGCTACAAAAAGAAGCAGGAGAAAATTTGCTGAAGGAAGAAGGATATGAAATAATTGTTACAGAGCTGGAAAATGGGGGACTGGAGAGAGCAGTGCTGATAAATTTGATGAACCAGTCAATGCCAAAGGAAGGAGAAGAAGCTACATGGGAGTGACATGGTGGAGAGAGTATTAGAGGAAGAAGAAACTGAGGATGGAAACACAAACAACTGCTGGTGAAAGGAAAATAATGGAGGTATTCTCAGCTGGTAGAGTAGACAGTTTTCAGAGTTTACCTCTGGAACAGGGATTTTTGTTACAAGAAAGAAGTTATGCAGATGCAGCAAGGCAAGGAAGAATGGAAGAAGGACCTGAGAGGAGACAAACAACTGCAGTGTCTCAACAGCTAATGAGAAGATGACCAGTGGTAATAATAAAAAGTAAAAGTGATGGCAGTTTGAACAGGTATGCCATTGGGTCTAGGAATCTTGCATGAATGCACATTTTACCGAATTGCGAATGGGCGGGCATACTTATGCGAAAATGCTTTTCACCGAAGCAGCATTTTCGCATAAGTATGCCTGTTGTGCTGGACTTACTATGGTGTGGATAAGGGAAAATTCCCTTTTCCTCACTGTAGTGCAATCTCGGAGTGAGAATATTAAAGTAGAGGGGATGGGGGTGCAGGGGGGGCTTGCTCCCTGCGTAAAAGTAGATTTAATGTTTTTTTGTTTTGTTTTTTTAACACATTTTAGTGAAAGTGCTTTTTTTGGTGAAAATGCTTTCGTTAAAGTGTGTTCAGTGATAGTTGATTCAGACTTTTGAATGTTCGTTCAACAGTCCTAGATTCATGCCATTATCGATAGAATTGTTTTGACACAAGGATTTACATTAAAGACATAAGAACATTAATTCATTAGGGAGATGAACATTTTTGTGAAAAGACATTTTGAAACGTTTAACTTGCTGGAAACATTTATGAGCAAGACTGAAAAAAGAAATGCAGTAGCACCAAGAAAAGACTTTATTTCAGTGCTTGGGACTTCAACTAAAAAAAAATAAACATGCAATTTAGGACTTCAGATAAGGATGACTTCAAGCTAATAGTGCTTTTGCTTTCACTATGTAGTAAAGTTCATGAAATTAAAAATATATGATGAAAGAAATATATGGACTTGGGGTTAGGAAGTGTGGCTAACAATAACTGTTAATGATGAGAAAATTCATCATATTTCAAATGTACAACATGAAAAAGACAGGATTTGTTTGATACTGGGGTCAACTCAAAGCATGCTATTTCTGTGGGGATGAAAATCATTTAATGCAAAACTGTAACTATGGTCAGTGCAGGGACTGGGAACATACAGCAAAAACGGTAAGTCTTTTTATAAAAAATGTAAAGAATATGAACACTTCTGGGTTGACTGTCTCATATCAGAAAAGGAAGAGGAAAGCTCAAAAAAGAAAGACAAACAGTGGAACATATTATTAAAGATGTTAAAAGAGAAAGTGTTATGGGGAGGTTAATACTGAAGAAAAGTTAAACAATGACAAGGTACTTAGAGAAGAAGTAATAGTTTGACAAGAGGTTATTAGTGCACAGGAATAGAAAACTTTTCTAATTCTAGAGAGTGAAAAGCAAAAAAAGAAGGAGAAATTTGGGACAGGAGAAGAACAAGATAGAGAAAACTCAACTGAGAACTGTAGAAGTTGTTTCTTTCGGCTTTTCCCAGTTAGGGGTCACCACAGCGGAACTCCAGTCCGCTAATAATTGGCAGAAGATTTTCACTTGCTGAGTTGCCAGCCCTGACACACAACCTTCAACGAAGGTATGACCATTCAAGCATGTCTCCATGCAGAAGACGCTCTAGCTGAGAATCAAACTGGACAGCGTCTTACTGTGAGGCGACAACGCTACCGCAGCACCACCACCGCAGTTTATTTGAGAACTGTAGAAGTAAAAAGAAAAATAAGATCTGGAAGTAAAACACTTAAAAAGGAAAAAGGATGATTGTGAAGACTGGTAAAGATGGGTGAAGGCTGCCAGCCTAGCCAAATAGAATTTGATATATAATTCTGGCATTTGTAAATATAAATGTAAAATACAGGCTTGTGTCTTAAATGTAAAGAAATGCTGTTTCAACAATGTGGCAACATTGCCATCTGCTGTAAGGAAAACTAAGTCAAGCATTTTGCATCTGTTCTTTGAAATTAAAATTATTTCGTCACTGCCTTTGATGTTTTACAATTCGGCTCTGGTCCGGCTAGATGAAGGCTTCCTGCCTATTGTTTTAAGGCTAAAGTTAATGACCAGAATTTACATATGGAATGTCCTTTATTGCTCTAAGTGTAAAAGAATGTAAATGCAGTTTTTGTGTGGCCTTGGAACCAGGAAGGTGCAAAAGATGATGTAATATTTAGCAGAACTGCAGTTTCAATTTAAACAGTGAGAACCAGAGATTATTAAGCATTTTTGTCTTGGTATCCAACCTACAGCACTGCCTGTTGTCTTAAGTAAGTTATCTTAGAAGTGTGTTTTCTTGTAGAAATAGCTAGGGCTATAAAGACTAGACTAAGTGTTTTTCTGTTATGTCAGAACTGTACTACTGAATTATTTTAAGTTTCTGTGTGATCTCTGAACTTTTGAATAGCACTGTGGTGTGGTAGTATTGTTGTGCATTTTTAATATTTATTATTAAATATTTTTAAACCCTTTTCAACTGTGGCTAGTTTATGTAAAGATAATTTAAGCTCTAGAGTACATTGCATATTTATAGAGTTTACTGTCTAAGCCACGCTAATAAGCCTTAAGACTGATTAGTCACACGTACCAATTGGATAATAATATTGCACAGTAATAATTGGACACCCTTTTAAGGGCCTTTGGGTAGCTGATAATTATTAGCTGGTGGTGGCAGTAATTACTACCATATAGTCTGGGTAAAAAGGCCTTTCCCAGGAGTGTATGTGAAGTTGTATAAATACTTATCTCAAAGTGTGTGTGTGTGTGTGTGTGTGTGTGTGTGTGTGTGTGTGTGTGTGTGTGTGTGTGTGTGTGTGTGTGTGTGTGTGTGTGTGTGTGTGTGTGTGCGTGTCAGCTACTTGGGCAGGGACACGAAGCATTGGTTGGACAGGAGGGCACTGGAGGTTAGCTTGCCAGCTAGGCTGAAATCTGGACCCTATAGCTGTGCCAGTGGGGAGTCTTATTGGGTAGCTGGGGAGCAAGAGAGCAGCCAGCCCCAGACTTATTGTGATCTCTGTGTGCACTTAAGGGAAATTGTACTTTATTAACCTCTCATCTTATATGAGACGCCCTCTTTGGTGTTAGAGGTGAGGATTGAGGCTATTTGATTGCTCGGCCAGGGCACAGGCATCACATGTGGTTTGCAGTGGTGTGATCCACTACACATACTAATTCGTGGGCATTAGTGGGATATCCACATCACATATTAATTGATTGGCAAATACTAATTGGGTTGTAGTGGTTATGGGTAGAGTGAATCCTGTTGCTTATGTGCAGTGATCTCTGAAGGTGTTTTTTACTCTAAAACAGCCATGCAGTGAATACTCAGAGTTCAGATCACAATTGTTTTATTTCTTTTGTTAGCTTAGTTAGTCAAGGTGAGCAGGCAGCATGTCAGCAGAGGAGTATGGAAAGCTGACAAGGAGCCAGCTGGTGGAGATGTGCCAGTTTAGGGCACTGGTGCATGAAAGCCTGAATAACGCAGACCTGATTGCAGCCTTGGTTATAGCTGCATCAGAAAACAGCATCCAGGAGGACAATCAGTCTGGCAGTGGAGATCCAATATCCTCGGAGAATGTACAGCTCAACCTTTCTGTAATGGACTTAAAAATCCAGCTGGAGCTAAAGAGACTTGAGTTGGAGGCCAGGCATTTGGAGATAGAAGCCGAAGAAAAGGAGCATCAGAGGAGGCATGAGAGGGAAATTCTGACTCTTTGCCAGAGTCATAGGAGTAATGGGGAAGGCAGTAACTGGATCCCAAAAGCACAGCAGGTCAGCAAATTTCTTCCAGAATTTAAAGAGGAGGATAATTGTGATAGTTTCATTCATATGTTTGAGAGGGTATGCAAACAGTATAGTGTTGACCAAAGACTCTGGGTACAGTTCCTGACTCATTACTCCATGGGAAAGCTGTAACTTTTTTATCAAAAATGCCTGACTGTGTCTGTTTTGATTATACTGTTGTAAAAAATGTCTTTTAGAATGTTTTAAGCTAACACCTGAAATGTATAGGAAAATGTTTTGTGAGCATAGATGCAAGGCAGATGAAAGTGTGTGTGAATATGTTGCTGAACTGCGCACTTATTTTCATAGCTGGGTGAGTGGATGCCAGGTCATCACTTTTGAAGGGCTGGCAGACCTTTTGGTGAAGAAACAAGCTCTTAGCACTTTGCCTGAGGACATGAGGATCTAGTTAGCTGATAGACAATGTGCTACTTAAGATAAGTTGGGGTAGAAGGGAGACCTATACCTGCACAGCAGGGCAGCCCTGCACAGGAAGGGGACCCCCAGTACTGCTCACGAGTCTAAAGGAACCCATGGTGAGCAGCACGGACTGCCCCAACAGAATCTGCCAGTAGCAGGGGAAGCCACTATTCCAGGTACACGTCCAGGAGCTAGGGTTAAATGTTTTGAATGCAACCAGTGGGGCCATGTGGCATACAGTTGTCTACGGATGCAAGGTGGGGAACCAAAGGTGAGGGAGCCAGTAAGTGGGAAAGACAAATGATAATAGTAGGTTATCTTGGGATGACAAGGGTACCAAACTACCCCCAGAGGCTATATCCTACTGTAGTGAATGGCAAAGAGGCCATTACCAAGAGAGACACAGCCTCTGATATAACCATTGTAAAGCTTGCAATGGTTACAGAGGAGCACTACTTGCCTGGGCAGTCTACTCCAGTCAGGGCTTTAGGAGGGATCCCATTCCAAATACCTTTGGCTAGGGTTCACCTTGACTGGGTGGGTGGAAAAGGAAGCCAGTAAGTAGGAAGTATGTGTGTTTGAGGATATATAAAAGAAGAAAACACTGCAGGGGTAAGGTACCTCCAAACAAAGTACTGTATAGAAGCAAAACAAGAAATGGTAGGTACTCCACAACAATCGAAGCAAACCTCTGGAAATAACTGAAAAATACTTCTTTATTCCAACAAAAAGTAAGCGCTTTCGCATCTCCAAGGAAGCTTCCTCAGACTTTAAAACAGTTACAAAGCATACAAAATCCCTTTAAATACCATTTTCTTATAACAATGGCCAATACAATGGCTAATAAAAATCACATGATGGGATCTCCTAGAAAAAATTAAAGTTACAATTCTTTTTTATCTAATACTGTACATAGCTAGTCCCAAATACATGTACATATATATAAAAGCATAAAAAAACAACACAAAAACACACAAATATATATATATATATATATATATATATATATATATATATATATATATGCTAATCTGAATGTACACATATATACACACATATGAATCCTAAAACTTATGGTTTATAGCATAAAAACATCATTAATTTAACAAGATATATATATCATATGACTCATGAGTGGTTTATATTAACTTTCCCCTGAAGAAGATATATTCGCTTGCAGTGGGAAAGACAAAATGCCAATAGTAGGTTATCTTGGGACAACAAGGGTACCAAACTACCCCCAGAGGCTATATCCTACTGTAGTGAATGGCAAAGAGGCCATTACCAAGAGAGACACAGCCTCTGATATAACCATTGTAAAGCTTGCAATGGTTACAGAAGAGCACTACTTGCCTGGGCAGTCTACTCCAGTCAGGGCTTTAGGAGGGACCCATTCCAAATACCTTTGGCTAGGGTTCACCTTGACTGGGAGGGTGGAAAAGGAAGCCAGCAAGTAGGTGTGTTTGAGAATATACCTGCAGATGTCCTGATAGGGAATGATTTTGATAGTGCAGTACCCTGTGCTTGTGAAGTTACACACAGTCAGGCTTGGAGCCAAGCATGTGGGTCTGGTAGCCTGATGGAGACCCAAATAGAATGCATACTTGCAGCCAGGACTGGTGAGGTGATTACTTCAGGGAGTGAGCTACACTGTAGCAGTGAGACTGGAGGTGAGCCACAGCTGCTTGTGGGTACTGATGGTCCCTTGGACAGAGTGACTGCAAAGGTAGAGGTGAGTAGTAGTATCCAGGCTGACAGTGAGGCACACTGTCAGAGGATGCCAGACTTCCTGTGGAAGGGGACTGGGAAGGGTTACAAGGAAAGAGTTGAGACAGGCTCAGCTCTCAGACCCTACATTGCAAGGCCTGAGGCAGGTAGCTAGGGAGGCACCTGATTTTCAAGGAAAGGGGGAATCTGTATACAGGGACAAAGGGTTACTATACAGCGAGTGGACCCCTGAGGGAGGGCTAGAAGGTGAGAGAGTACAGCAGTTGGTAGTGCCTAGAACCTATTGCCTGACGCTTTTAGCCATAGACCATGATATTCCCTTTGCAGGTCATATGGGCATAAAAACATACAAAGAGGCATATTATGCAGAACTTCAATTGGCCTGGAATTTCCAGAGATGTAACAGGGTGCTGCAGGACCTGTGAGCAGTGCCAAAAGGTAGGCAAGGCAGGAGACAAGGTGAGAGCTCCTTTGATGCCTTTGCCTGTGATTGAGAAGCCATTTCAGAGGGTAGCTATGGATATTGTGGGTCCTCTGAGTAGCCCAAGTTTCACAGGAAAAAAGTATATCCTAGTGGTAGTGTATTATGCTACACGATACCCTGAGGCAGTGGCTTTGTCCTCCATCAAGGCAGAGAAGGTGGCAAATGCTTTGTTAGAGATTTTCAGCAGGGTAGGTTTCCCAAAAGAAATACTGACTGACCGAGGTGTCAATTTCATGTCAGACCTGCTGACTTGTCTGTGGAAGTCCTGTGGGGTAAAGCACATGAAGACCACCCCCTACCATCTCCAGACTAATGGTCTTGTTGAGAGGTTAAACTCTACAATCAAGTCCTTGCTAAGGACATTTGCAGATCAGTTTAAGAGGGAGTGGGACAAATATTTGTCTCACCTGCTGCTTGCTTACAGAGAGGTTCACCAGGAATCCACAGGTTTTTCACCCTTTGAGTTGCTGTATGGGCATAGGGTGAGGGAATCTCTAGATTTAATTCGAGATGAGTGGGAAGGTGAGTGCAAATCTCACAAAGAGCCTGTTGTGGTACACATCCTAAACCTCAGGACAAGGTTCAGGGAACTCATGGGCTTGGCCCAGGAGAATCTGGCAGAAGCCCAACAACAGAAAAATGTGTGGTATGACAGGAATACTCGAGCTAGAAAGTATGCTGTGGGGCAGCAGGTAATGGTTCTCACTCCTGTCAGATACAACAAGCTGCAAGCAGCTTGGGAGGGACCCTACAAGGTGGTAAGAAAGGTAAGTGATGTTAACTATATGGTGGAACTGCTAGGCAGATGGCAGGGGCACAAAACTCCACCATGTTAACATGATGAAACCTTACCATGATAGGGAGGCCCTTGTGCTGAGCATTTGCAGTGGATTGCAGGAGTCTGAGGGAGACCTGGTGACTGATCTTCTCATTGAGGCTCTGGTTGACACCTCAGTGGAAGGGGTAGCAATGTCCCAGCAGCTATCTCCTATCCAGGTTTGAGAAATCCAAGCAATGTTGCAGGAATTTGGGGACATGTTCACTAGGAAACCAGGGTGCACCCACCTGGAGCAGCACCAGGTGGATACAAGACCCCAAAGGCCTATTAGGCAGGTCCCCTTGTAGGGCACCTGAGAGAGTCAGATAGACTCTGAAGGAGGAGCTAAAGGAGATGTTGGAACTAGGGGTGATTCAAGAGTCCAACAGTCCCTGGGCCTCCCCAGTGGTGCTGGTGCCAAAGAAGGATGGCAGCACCAGGTTCTGTGTGGACTACAGGAAATTAAATAGTCACACACAGAGTTGGATGCTTACCGCTTGCCTAGGATAGATGAGGCCCTAGAGCAGCTGGGTGGGGCTAAGTATCTTACAACCATTGATCTTACCAAGGGTTACTGGCAGGTGCCCTTGACTCCCAGTGCTAGAGAGAAGTCAGCCTTTGTGACTCCATTTGGCTTGTAGGAGTTAACAAAGATGCCCTTTGGGATGAAGAATGCCCCAGCAACTTTCCAGAGGCTGGTAGATCATATCCTAGTAGGAGCTGGAGGGTTTGCCCTTGCTTACCCAGATGATATTGCCAGCTATAGTCAGTCCTGGCCAGAGCAACTGCAGCATGTCAGGGGAGGTGATAGGCAGACTACAGAGGGCAAGGTTGACCATTAAGCCCAGCAAATGTCAGGTGGGTATGGCGGAGGTCTCCTACCTAGGACATAGAATGGGGAGTGGTAAGATAAGGCCATAACCTGCCAAAGTGGAAGCTATTCAGGCATGGCCTGCACCTGTTACTAAAAAGCAGGTGAGGGCATTCTTAGGGACAGCAGGGTACTACAGAAAGTTTGTCCCTAGTTATAGTACCATATCCCCTCAGAGACCTGACAAGGAAGAACAAGCCAGATAAGGTAGTGTAGACCCCAGCATGTGAGCAGGCATTCCGGAAGCTTAAAGAAGCTTTGGGAGGACCCCCTGTGTTAGCCAGTCCAGATTACAGCAAATAATTTGTTGTGCAACTGGATGCTTTGAACCACGGGGTGGGGGCTGTACTTAGCCAGATTTCTTCAGAGGGGGAAGAGCACCCAGTGGTTTATCTTAGTCGTAGGCTCCAACCCAGGGAAGAATGCTATATAGCTGTAGAAGAGGAATGTCTAGCCATAGTGTGGGCATTGCAGAAACTCCAGCCTTATCTGCATGGAAGAAAATTCACTGTAATGACAGATCACAACCCCCTAATATGGTTAATCAGAGCCAGCCAGCAAAATGCCAAGTTGCTAAGATGGCGCCTAGGGTTGCAAGCATATGATATGTCAGTGCACTGCAGTGGGATTAGCAATGCCAATACAGATGAGCTCTCAAGACAGGGAATGGGGTGAGGTACACTCAAATAGGTGTAGCCCTCTCAAGCGGTGTTTCTCAAGGGTCACTTGAAAAACTAGCTTGGGTACTCTGGGGCGGGGTGAGGGGAGAGATGTGAAGACTGGTAGAGATGGGTGAAGGCTGCCAGCCTAGCCAAATAGAATTTGATACATAATTCTGGCATTTGTAAATATAAATGCAAAATACAGGCTTGTGTCTTAAATGTAAAGAAATGCTGTTTCAACAATGTGACAACATTGCCATCTGCTGTAAGGAAAACTAAGTCAAGCATTTCACATCTGTTCTTTGAAATTAAAATTATTTCATCACTGCCTTTGATGTTTTACAATTTGGGCTCCAGTCCGCCTAGATGAAGGCTTCCTGCATATTGTTTTAAGGTTAAAGTTAATGACCAGAATTTACATGTGAAATGTCCTTTACTGCTCTAAGTGTAAAATAATGTAAATGCAGTTTCTGTGTGGCCTGGGAACCAGAAAGGTTTAAAACATGATGCAATGTTTAGCAGAACTGCAGTTTCAATTTAAACAGTGAGAACCAGAGATTTTTAAGCATTTCTGTCTTGATATCCAACCTACAGAATGCCTGTTGTCTTAAGTAAGTTATCTTAGAAGTGTGTTTTCTTGTAGAAATAGCTAGGACTATAAAGACCAGACTAAGTGTTTTTCTGTTATGTCAGAACTGTACTACTGAATTATTTTAAGTTTCTGTGTGATCTCTGAACTCTTGAATAGCACTGTGGTGTGGTAGTATTGTCGTGTGTTTTTAGTATTTATTATTAAATATTTTTAAACGCTTTATAACTGTGGCTGGTTTATGTAGAGATAATTTAAGCTCTAGAGTACATTGCATATTTATAGAGTTTATTGTCTAAGCCACTCTAATAAGCCTTAAGACTGTTTAGTCACACTTACCAATTGGATAATAATATTGCACAGTAATAACTGGACACCCTTTTAAGGGCCTTTGGGTAGCTGATAATTATTAGTTGGTGGTGGCAGTAATTACTACTATATAGTCTGGGTAAAGGGGCACAGCTGGAGAATCTGTGTCAGCCTTTCCCAGGAGTGTCTGTGAAGTTGTATAAATACTTATCTCAAAGTGTGTGTGTGTGTGTGTGTGTGTGTGTGTGTGTGTGTGTGTGTGTGTGTGTGTGTGTGTGTGTGTGTGTCAGCTACTTGGGCAGGGACATGAAGCACTGGTTGGACAGAGAGGGTACTGGACGTTAGCTTGCCAGCTAGGCTGAGATCTGGACCCAATAGATGTGCCAGTGGGGAGTCTTATTGGGGACCTGGGGAGCAATGGAGCAACCAGCCCCAGACTGACTGTGATCTCTGTGTGCACTTATGGGAAATTGTACTTTACTGTGTATATTTGTTATCCTGTCCTCTTATATGAGACGCCCTCCATGGTGTTAATGGGGAGGATTGAGGCTCCTTGATTGCTGGGCCAAAGCACGGGTGTCACAGTGATATAGGAAAAAAGGATGCTATAGGAATTTTAGCATTAAATGTTAATAGTTTGGCAGTGGTGGAATGGTGTAAAAAAACAAACTGGATGTTTTTTGCTTGCTAGATATCAGATATAACAAAGAAGAAAAAAAGGAAAAGAATACAGACAGTATGGGGGTGCAAAGAGTTTGATTGGGAGGAAATGAGACATGTTCTGGAACAGAAATTCTTATAAAAATAAAGAAATAAAAATTTTAGATGTAACTAACGTAGTGCCAGGAAGGGTAGTGATATGAGAATACAACAACAATGTATAAGATTAATAGTGATTTATGCATATACTATATGACGGATAGAAAATAGTTGTTTGAAGAAATCAAAAAAATTGTGTCAATTATGCCAATAATGATGGTAGAAGATTTTAGCTATAATCTTAGAAAAGAAAAGGGAAAATAACACAGGATATTAAGATTTTAAAGGAATTTAATAAAATGTGGACATTTAAAAGTAGGAAAGAATACAGAATTGACATTAAAAAGGGAAATTTTTAAGACTGAAATGGATTATATAATTTATTCTAAAGACATGAAAGAACTAACAGGGAGAGTACAGATGGCAGAGTTTTTAGATCACAGAGCGCTATCAACTAGAATAGGGGAAGAGTGAAATAATAAAGGGATGAAAAGTGATAAATAGATAAACTGCAGAGTATAAAAATGATGAAGAAATAGACAGAAATATGAAAATAAGAAGATAGTTGTAGAAGAAATGATGGGAGGACAGAAGGTAAATGTAAATGAAAAAATAATGAAAGAAACAGAAATGTTTAAGTTCTTTTTTGTGACAACATGTCTTTTTGTATTCATAACTTGCACATAATTTTAAGTATGAATGTAAAAATAAGAGTGTAAATAAGTGATATATATTTTATGTGATATAAAATGAATGGAGGTCTTAATAAAGCATCCTTTCTCTTTTTGTTAGGTGCCATGGGATGTTTTACTTCCACCTGAGCTATCATCAACTCAAGCAGATGGGATCTTGCTTTAGCATCTCAGTCAAAGACTGACACAATCAGGAGTGCAGCATCCCCTTATGGTGCACTGCAGCACCAGCAATCAATCTACCTGGTGTGAGAATAGAACCCACATCCTTCTGCACCAAAGCTAAGCATGCCACCTGTTGCATCAGTGACACTGCTAATTTCTGAAATATCTCATCCGAAAAAAAATGGCATTAGAGACATATCAAAACACCATATTCATTTCACCTCTGCAATTAATGTGATATGCATAATGTTTATGTTGGAAGGTGTAATGCTGTAACTAACCCTGTTGTATGCAAATTTTAGTTTTCCATCATTATGTTGGGGTAGTCTATAAAAGACAGTACTGAAAGAAGAATACTCTGTTTCTGTTCTAACAGAAAACAACTATAGGAATAAATAGCAGTTGACCTGAAATATTTGTAACAGTGCTGTTTTGCCTTTACCTATTATAGAGAGAGACAGAAACTTTAATTAAAATATTAATTTTCATCTCAACATCTCATTTTCACTGATATTCGGCTGGTTCCCAATAACACACAATATACCCATTTTAGTGGGATCTTTCTGCCAATTGTTATGCTGTAGTCATCAAACTTGTGAAAGGAAAGATGTATACTCAAACATTACAGGATGTCATAAAATATTATTAAACTGATTACTTCTGATTAATTACTGTACCAAAAACATTAAACTTGCAGACTCTTTAGTGTCCCTCTTAATATACAGGTTCCTCCGATGTCTGTGAGATATTCATTTAGTAAAACTTCGTAAGTATATCACAATTACTTCGCTTGTCACCAAAATTATATGATCTTTGACTAATATCACTTTGTTAAAAATGTAATAATCTTTTTTTTTTATTTAGTAGCCCCCCACCCAGCCTGAGCAAGTAGCTATACAACATATAGTTTTAAATCTAAACTTAAATGAATGTACCAAAATCGTTGCGTTTAATAATGAATTGCAATGCACTGTATCTCATTCTCACTTGCATTCTGCAGAAAATATATGCTGTAAACTATTAGTGTTCTTTGGGTGTTGTGAATCAGCTAGGACTGAAGTCCAGCAAAACTGAATTTCTTAATAATAAGCCCATGTTGCATTTTTTTTTTTTTTTTTTTTTTTTTGCAAATAGAATATACCAAGCCACCTTATAGATGAAATGGTGGCTAAAAGTAAAACTGTAACTTCATGGGAATCATTTTCCCCTGGACTCTTTTAATAATAATCTGACCACAGCCTCACACTTTCCAGTTTCAGCCTCTACAACTTACACAAACAATGTGCAGTACAGTCAGTTCTCATTGCTTCTTGAACATACCACTGTGGAACTTTGTTTAAAAACTTTTCATTCACTCAGCTTCACTGAAATCTGTTTATTGAAAGTACTGCCAATAGTATTTGGGTTGTTGGCATGTAAGCACATTATACTGGTGTTTAATGGCCAGAGATGCAATGGCTGATTTAAGATAAAAAAATGAACTAGATTAGGCCATTGGGTCATTGGATTTTGTAGCAACCCCTTCATTTGCTTTGTTTTGTTTTTAAGATTCTATAATGAATCATTAGATAAGGTAGATGATTATGCATTATCTAAGCTTTGCCGTGCTGTTAAAAAAATTGTCTGTACTGTTTTTTTGTAAGAGTTAATAAGTCAAAATGTAAGTCATTAGATTCCTTGCCTAATAATTCATTCTGTTCAGCTTCATTAAATCAAGAAATTTTAACTTAGAGAAGTATTTTCAAGGTGTAAATAGTCAAAGAAGCAATTACAATATTGCAAATGTAAATACTAATGTTTGACAGAAGTGACCTTTATGTAACCTCACTCATGGGAATAGATGACAGAACAGAATCTTTAACTAAATATACACGCCTTAGAATTCCTGAACAATTAATGAGTCTTAATATATCCACAGATGTAGTTTTTGATAAATTAAACAATGGTATCTATTAAACAATCAACCCAAGAAACTGTAAAGGTGGATTCTTTTTGTAAATATACTTTAAGGTCCACTAAAGGATGTTTGAGGACCAACTGACAGAGAATGAAGCATAGTTTTAAGTGCATGTTCCCCATACCTATCATGTACAAGAACATCTGCAGCTACATCATATGCCTTAAGGGTTTCTAGAGACCATCTACAGTTGTAGCTTAGTTACAAGTTCAAGTCATAATCCATAATACTTTCTGAATTCATCTGTGAGTGACAAAAAAATGCTCAGGAGCAGAACCTCTGGTTTCATTCGAAATATCTTTAGCAATAACTAAGGAGAACAAGAAACACAGTACAGGACACAGTACAGATATAAATATTCACTGGATCGAGTCTATACACAATGCTTTTTCAGATTTCCCTGAACATGTTACCTAGTCTTACATCAATGTTAATCAGAAGTAGGGGAGAAGTTTGCTATACTAGAGAAATGCAGGACTGCACAGCAAAGAGAAGGATTGTGGAAATCTACTCAAGTCAGCTCACCAAACCACAGCTCTACACAGCTCAGCCCAGCCCATCCCAGCAAAAGGTGTTTAGACAAAGCAGACATGGATAACTCACTCACAGAAATTGAAATAAGGTACCATTCGAAAGTGGAGCAGAAAAGAATTTACTTGTACCCACTAGCCACTAGATGAATATAACTACCATAGAGCTGCACACAGCACAGGTTCTGTGAAGTAAATGTTACACAAGAAAATAAAACAAACCAATGAAAACAAGTGAAATCTGAAGCCAAAGTAATCTAAGCTATCCAGGACCAGCAATAATTAGTCTAACTCTCACTTAGACTAATCACTGCTTCAGTCCAAGATGGCCTCTATACCAGGCCAAACACAGTATCATAGTAGAATACTAGGCTATCAACCCAAAGGCCCTTAAGCCTAGCCATGATTCCCAATAAAACTGGATGGGTAGTTACTCCTAAGGTTTTGTGGGGGTATATATACTTGGAAATGGGTGGCTAAGCATTTACAAGCTTCCTCTCTGTAACAGAGACATAGTTGACAGACCACGAGTATATTTACAGCTCCCCATCCACTAATCTAAGTTTCATTTGAATAAGTGCAGAAATGAACTCTCTGCTTCACATGGATGGAAAGCCTGTTTGAGAGAAGGGGGAATCCTCTAAGACAAGTAATCTCCATGGTGCATCCTATAACAGTGTAATGCTGTAGTGTGATATAGTATATATACCCTTTCTCCTGTATGTCCTATTTATTTCGCAGGCAAGGTTTAGGCCCCTGGATTGGCTGTTTATAATGCTATTTGTTTTATGGAAGTGCAACAGGACCATTACAGCTGGATCAGAGGATGTTTGTAGGCCAGGCATAGATCACCCTGAATGCAGAAACAGCATCAAACATGCAGCAAATAACTCTAAATGGCTAGATCATCTTATTTATTTATTTATTATGTATATTTATTCCAGTTTGGTGACCGGGGAAGTCCACTGGCTTGAGAGACCATTTTCAGTGGAGGCCCGGGGAGAAAAGCTTCACAATACAAAGTTACATTACATAGAGAATTACAAGAAAAATATTTGCATTGCAATCAACAGATAGTGTAACAATCAACAGGTAGTATTACAGTCAAAACAGATATCATTCAGTAAAGACAGCAAAACTATTAAAAAATTTTCAAGAGAAAGACAGGCATACAGCATGAAGGCTGGATGTTACTGTTTAGTTACATTTATAATCTAGGTATATCAGAGAAATTAGGAAGGTATGAAGGTTAGCCAGGAGAGAAGGAGGAGCAGAGCTTGGGAGGTATGAGTTGAAGAGTGCAGTAATATTTCCTGTGAAGAAACAGGTAAGAATGAAGTTGTGTTTTGAAGGTGTGTGGATTGTCACAGGTCCTCAGAGTAGAGGGCAGGGCATTTCATTTTTGGCTAGGGAAAAGGAGCGTAGAAGCTGATCTACTTAAAAAAACATAAAAACCACTATACAGCAATGAGAAAACGACTCAAGAATTAGCATAGCATTTTTTAATTATCTGCTTTCATCAAAAATGACTTCATCAGAATAAACCCCATTAAAATGTGGTACCTTTTTAACCAATAGCAAATAAGAATCAGTCAATTTTTAATAAAACAATTAACCACATTTAAAATACAGGGTATTTCACTGGATATTTTTTTTTTCATCCCAGTAAGAAAGAATGAAAATAAGTGTGAAATAAAGTATATCACAATAAACCATTTACTTTATTTTTAAGCTTCTATCCTTCAAAAACATTTGATGTTAATAACATCGTTTAGCCCTGAGAATTTGGCAGTGCTCAGTTTTCATTGCAGCAAAGTTTCTTTTTTTTTCAACTCAATTTCTATAATTCACTCCTCTCAGGTCCATGGGTGTTTCTGCTAATACAGAAAATAAAAATCTTTTGTGTTTCTCATACTCTTTAGTAGGTTTGAAAAGTGCATTCTTTTCATCTCTATTCTTGATAGAGTATATTTGTTCCTTAATTCTATTTTGCAGACATCTTGTAGTCATACCTATACAATAGGCATCAAAGACTGTACATACACTTATGTACACTACACCCCCTGGATTTACAATTGAAACTACCAGGGACAGGGATAGTATATTGTATGTACTCTAAAAAAATATAAGGTCCTCCAAAATATATTGGCAAATAGTACACCCTCCACATTTGTATATCCCTTTGCTTTTCACTGACAAGGATGATAAACAAGGAATATTGCTGTTATCATTTTGTAACAAAAATTTTTTTTAAAAGTGTTTTTGTAAACAAAATTTGGAGAATTTTCTATAATTCTGAATAACTATTACCTTCCAAGATTTTCCAGTTATCACAAATGATAGAATGAATAGCCTATCTGATGTCATATTGAAACTGCAGGCCATATTCATATCTATTTCCATGTGTTTTTCTTGTGAAATATTTTTAAAAATTTGCTTTAAGAAAAAGGGGAACTAAAGTCAACTTTTTAGATGTTACTAACAGTTGGAATGAAGAATCTAATGAGTCTGATAGTATTACAGAAAAAATACATATTCTAACAATTACTTGCACTTGAGAAGTCACCGCCCTCAGTTCATCAAGAAGTACATACCCAGGGGACAGTATATAAGGGCCTCCAGAAAGACCACTGATGAGGCTAAAACTGGAAAAGAAGTGGAGTTTAGCCTGCAGTTTAGATATGACATCAGATAGTCAGGCTATTTGTTCTATCATTTGTGAATTATCATTATGAGTTTTTCAGAATTACAAGTAATTCTCCAAATTTTGTTTACAAAAACACTTTTAACTTGAAACCCCTTTATCATCCTTGTCAGTGAAAAACAAAGGGATGTACAAATGTGGGGGGTGCACTATTTAGCAATATATTTTGGAGGGCTCTATTTTTTTTAGAACACATACAATATACTATCCCTGTCCCTGGTAGATTCAACTGTAAATCTAAGGGGTGCGGTGTACATAAGTATATGCTCAGGCTGTAATGCCTATTACACAGGTATGACTATGAGATGTTTGCAAAATGGTTTAAGGAACACATACACTCTATCAAGCACAAAGATGAAAAGAACACACTTTTCTAACATACTTAAGATTGTGAGAAATACAAAAGATTTTTTTCTATATTAGAGGAAGTACCCATGGACCTGAGAGGAGGGAACTATAGAAATAGAGTAGAACAAAAAGAAAGTTTGTGGTAATTAAAATTGGGGGCTGACAAATTCCCATGGCTAAATGATGTTATCAACATCAAATGTTTGTTGAAGGACAGAAGGTTAAAAATAACTAGGTAAATGGTTTATTGTGATGTATGTTAATTCACACTTATTTTCATTCTTTCTTACTGGGGTGAAAAACATATCTAGTGAAATACCCTGTGTTTTAAATGTGGTTAACTGTTTTAATAAATAATTGATTGATTCTTATTTGCTATTATCTTTTAGCATAAAAAGGTACCAAGTTACCAAGTTTTAATGGAATTTAATCTGATGAAGTCATTTTTGACAAACGCAGAGAATTAAAAAGTGATACACTCATTTTTAAGTCATTTTCTCATTGCTGTGTAGTGGTTTTTATATATTTTTTGTTTTGTTTTGAACCACTGTCAGTTGGGTTTGGTGTTGTTATATAGATCAATTATTTAACTTAAGTCCAGACGCACAAAAGGTACTTTACCAGCTGCCTGTGGGAACATTCCTTCAAGAGTTCATTTAATTCCTCATTGAATCGCTGCCTAGCCAACAGAATCTTGATGTTCTTGATGACTGATATATGGGCTGATGATAAGTCAGAGTCTCTTTCTACAGAGTTGTTGGTATTGTGAAAGGGTTCAGGTTTTGCTTAGTTTCTTAGCTCTGTGACACACACACACACACACACACACACTAGACCTAAACGTCCTACTGGTTGTGAAGATCTCTGGTTTGTTGGTAGAGCTGGACTTATAGTCTGACTCCTTCCTTGTTTACTTTGGCTTCAGACTACCTCACTTTAGTCCCCCGATCCTAAACTGAGAGGATGCCATACTACATCACCCCCTCACCAATGATTTGGTTTCCTCCATGGTCCTCCAGTTCCTTTTAAAGGATGGTGCTGGCACTCCTAACACCCTGGAAGACAATCATATTAAGTCCCTTTCTTTGGATTTTGATATTCTTGCCAGAAGTCAAGTACAATCTATCTCACTAAAGACATGGCAATAATACCATTAACAAGGTTGGACGAGTGACAGATTTGACTTGGGAGAGCATTATGCATTGTGCCAGACTCAGATCTCTTGTAAAAAAGCAGTCAATCTGTCCAGAAAGGTCTCAGAAGCAATTAACTGATTGATTATGCTTTTACACGTGGTGGCCAAACCCGCAGGCAAGCTTTATGTTCTCATAAATGAAAAGCATCAGATTAGTTTTTCACTGACAAGGTTGCCATTATTATATGTGACTTTTCTCCTTCGGATATCACAGGCACTATCCTAGTCTCTAGCAGTGTGTGTTTTCCCTCTTCATTAATGTTTACCAATTATTATGACCTTCTAAATGACATTTTTACTACAGCTAGAGGGTTGAAAGCATATCCTTATTGGCTGATTTAAGCTAGTCTGGATTTGCTGGTCCTAAGAATTTACCAGATACTGGAGTTCTAGAAGAAATGCATTTTCTTTCCATCTGCCTTGGCAGATGGTCTTCTTACCCCAATCCTCAAGAAAGCATTAATGTATTCCAATGCCTTTGATCATTTCTGACTTATCTCTAACCCTCCTTTTCTAAGCAAGGTTATTGAGAAAGTCGTCTATGCACGGCCGGAGTCCTATCCTGTATTTAAGAAACTCATGGACCATTACTAGTATGGGTTTTGCTCTCACCGCAGTACACAGACTCCTCTCATTTGAGTAATGAATGGTATTCTGATAACAAGAAACCAGAGTTGTTACTGTTTTGCTCATGATGGCTATCTAAGTAGCTTCTACCACTATACATTAAGGCGTCTCGATTGAGCAGTTACTATCTTACTGTGGTCTCTCCTTTAGCCTGTCTAGTTTGAGATTTATTTTTCTCCCTGTAAGTCTGCTGCACCATTCTAACCTAGTAAATTAATGCCTGATACTAGATTTATATTAGTGCTTCCTTTTCATTTTGTTTAAAAAGCAGTTTTCTTTTTGATAGTTGTAAACTACTTTTCAACAGGTGCACAAGACCAGAGAAAACCACATTTCATCCTGTTTTTAGAGGTTACACTGTGACTTTGAAAAAGAATATGTATAATGAACAATAAGGGGCAGGCTAAAACAAGTATGTAGAGCTCAACGTTTACAGTATTATTGTGTGTCTTGAATGTTAAATGCTTAGAAGGACTGTTTCAGATATACAAAATGCTAATTACAGAAAGATGCGTATTACGACATTTCAATATCATTCATAAAGCAGAGGGTTTCCAACAGGAAATGGGTACACTTTGGTGGTACTTAAAACATACATTAATATATTAGAATGTATCTAGAAATAATTCAGTACTTTCTGTTACGTGAACCTATCATTTAAAAATATTGCCAACTGTCAATACATATAAAGTCCCACCTGGTACAGCAGATGATATGATGCCTTATTGTTCAGTCAGAAGAGTTTTGATCTTAAGGAAAGTAAATATTAAATAAACAGTAGGTTAAACCCATATCTTTGTACACAGCATGGTACTGCAAACATTGAGAATTACTCCCCACTACAGTTTTACCACCTGTCCCTCATTTTGTAAGATACTTCTGATTTGGGCAGTTGTGACCTGAGGAAAAAAAATGGCAAATGTTCTGATACTTTTCTGATATTTTAGTACAATAAATATTTTAACTTTTCTTTAAAGGATAATACTATAGCCCAAAGTCTTAAGTATAATATAAAACAGCAGGAACATCTGAGACTGTTTTAATGATAAAATCAAAGTAAGTTATATGTATTGGATGAGAACATGATCCATCCTATAAAATTTATTCCCATATGAAAGTCCTGCTTTGTACATCTGAAATGGCAGCAACCGTAATCTAAACAGAATATTTTAATCTTCATAAATTGCATCTTCCTCACTGTATTCAAAATTGGAATTACTGGGGATTTGCTTTCTTATTGTAATCTGTTTATATAACAGAAAAAAACATGTTTCTTCATGTAGCTATTCTAGTAAATTACTCTAACCAGCAGCACTCGTGTCTGAGTAATGTGGAACCATAGTTTAGTTTCCACTGAGGATGGGGTGAAGAATTCCTTTTATTAGGAATTAAATGTTTTTTGTGGTGATTTGGCCTTGTCAAAAGACAGGATTGTCAGGACAGGCCCTATGACTGTCATGGTTGACCATGCCCCCATGGAGATGTCATCATTTGACTGTGTTTTTTGTGTCTCTCTCCAGACATCTAAAAATATTGCAACCCAATTTATGAATGGAGTAGGGATGGGGAAGTGGGCCAAAATGTAGCCATAGTGTTTCTGCTAAATAATTTAAGCACTGCACTTTCCAGTTGAGATGCAAATCATCCCTTTCCATCTCTTCACTGAAGATAAGCCTTTATGGATTGATAGCCTTACTGCAGTACAAGGAAGAATTCTATATCATCATGTCTGACAATGTGGGAGTGAAGTCAATGATTGCGCAGATTGTCATATAGTTCAAAGTATAGAAATGTAAACAGCAATCTTACAGACTTGTTGTCTACAAAGTCTAAAGCAAATGAAAAAAGCTCCAAGAAACAATGAAAATTTGTAGCTAGTGAGCTGAAATCCAAAGGGAGTGTATACAACTCGTGGTAAAAGTGCTGGTGGCAACCAGTATGGAATGGGACTGGGCAGTGTTCAAAACAAATGACTTAATGACAGCTAAACAAAAAGGAAAAAAAAACAATAATATAATACAAACATGACAATTTACAGTAGCAGAGAAGCACTGGAAACATGAAGCATAAAACATTATAGAAGATGAAGAAGTAATGATCATATGGGCTCATCCAATATCAATAGTTAAAGTATAAACAAGACAACCACACATAGTAAGTGAAGAAGAAAAGTAGAAAAGCAGCATTAATTTTTTTAAAGTCACACCTAGTGATTACAACGTGTGACTTGGTGGTGCTGCGGTAGCGTTGTCGCCTCACAGTATGACGTTGTCCTGTTCGATTCTCAGCTAGAGCATCTTCTGTGTGGAGACATGTGTGAATGGGCGTACCTTCGTTGAAGGTTGTGCGTCAGAGCTGGCAACTTGGCACATAAAAATCTACTGCCAATCATTAGCAGACCAGAGTTCCGCTGTGGCGACCCCTAACTGGGAAAAGCCGAAAGACACAACAACCTAGTGATTACAACATTCAGTGTACTGAAAACATAGTTATAATATATCAAGACATGCATGCAAAATGCTGCAGCAATGTGGTATAAGGGTACACACACATAACTCTCAGGAAAAGTACTTTTAGCAGCATTTTGATTTTTATGTGTTGTCTTAAGTGCATTGTTCTTTTGCTTTGCTTAGCTTTTTCTTACTTACTGGTTTAATATTTGCACTTGTACTAGAAGAACATGATTCCCTGGGACAGCAGACATCAGAACAAGGTGTTTTTAACCATTTTTATCTTATTCACAAAGAAATCGATTTTGCATCAGAGTGGGGCAACCCTTCTACTTCAAAAACTCAGAAAACACATACTGGTAGTAACATGCAGTGTGTAATTAAAAGCTTTTTTGTTTACAGCATGTGTTAGGCTTCTGGCCATTCAACCTTTGGACTGTAGACCAGCTATCGTTTGTAATCATATTTGATAGACTGCAGACTGAAAAACTATGTGGGCCATATTCAATAAAGCCTATACTAAGTGTACACTAGGTGTACACAGTATGTATTCAAAAACATTCTTATCATTTTTTTATGCTTTTTAGTCACTCAGAAAGATTACACCAAGTGCACATTTCATTCTACCTTTATGAATCCCTGTCAATATTTAAAGCTGCAAGAATATCAGTAGGAAAAAAAGAGTTATGTACTTACCATAACTTGGCATCTGTGTTATTCTGTGTCATTATTCCTCACATTAGGGTCTTGGATCCAACATTTAATCCGAGCCAGCAATATCTGCATAGACAGACCCAAGGTTCAAGCTCCTCACTCTCTCATAATCCCCTGCTGCCCTCTAACCCTCAGATCTTGTTTGCTGCTTACCACTGCAGACGTGATCCATTGGCTTTCGCTGGAGGTGACTTTTTCAAATTTTTCAATTTTTTTCCTGATATTATTAGCTTAGTTTTAGTCTGTTTCAGGTTTTTTTCTTGTTTGGGTAGTGTTAAAGTAGTTACCTCCCCTCCCTCAGACTTTCTAGTTCATTTGGTTGTCTGAAAAGCTCTCTGGGTTTAAGAAGTGCTCCTTGTGTGGTTGGAAGATGCCTAATTCTGACTCGCATGAGGAGTGCTTGTACTGCTTAGGAGCTCCTCACCTGGAGGTTGAATGCAACATTTGTTCCTCATTCAACCCCAGGGCCTTGGTGGAGCACTGAAATAAGTTCTTGCATAAAAAGATGGCTCAGGGGGGACCTTATGCCTCCCCTGCCAAGTCCCCCTCTTCTGATCCCAAATGGAAGGCTTCTTCTTTCTCCTCTGGGTTTCCCAAGAAACCTAGGCTGTTGGAGCCCACATCTCCAGATCTGACCCCAGCCCAGGCTATCTTGGATCTGAAATCCTCATATCCCAGACCATATTCTGCCAGATCCAAGGCCTTCTTGGATCAGAGACCCTCAGATCTGTCCAGGGCCAGACCAGCCTCGGATCTGACCAGTTTGTTGGATCTGACCAGTCATTTTTCTCGGCCTTTGGATCCAACACTCGTATCAGGTCCTATCATAATTATTGAGGACTCAGCTTCCCCCGGATCCTCTAGGCATTTGTTTCCTTCAGCTCTGAAGCCTTGGAAGTGAACTTCTGAGTGTAGGCACAGTTCGGTGGATTCCAGGGTTGGATCCCCGACCAAGTCTACCACTCCTCCAATTCCTCCAGATTTTCTAGGAGTTTGTTGCCCTCAGATATGGACAAGATGATGAGGAGCTTCCTCAAGGCCCAGATAGAGTTGGGGCTTCTGGTGTCCCCCAGCCCACCTGGCTAGAATGGCCTCCCCATTCCATTCTCTCCTTTCTCCTCTTCCGAATCCCAGGGTGTCGGAATCTCAGGACCCGATTTCCCATGGTCAGATCCCAATGGGGCTGAGTATTGCCCATTTCTTGACTCCATTAGGGTCTCTGGTCTGCTCTGCTTCTCCACCCTCATACCAGAGTGGGCCCTGGCCCTGAGCAGTCGGCACTAGTTCCATAGGGGCAGGGTCTGCTGATCTCTTCCTATATGGGGCCTTGACCCTAGACAGCTCTGGACCGATATTCTCAGGGGGTCATGGTGCTGTGTCAGGGTCTGTTCCTACTTTACAGGTGGCCTCACCCTCCAGGAATGGGGATGGGACTGCTTCCAGCCCCTTGGCCTTCAGGGTGGTAGACAGGACCTTCTCCAGGACTGGAACTACATCTCCCACTCCTCTGGATCCATCCCTACCTTTCTCTACCTTGGGTGGTGAGGTCTCCCGTCCTGTCCAAGGTCAGCCCTCCCGTACTAACCTTCAGGGGGTTTTCTCCCCTCAAGGGGTCCCAACATCTTCAGACTCCTCCCCAGGGCCCCCAATGGAGGAGGTGCCTCGCAAGAGAAAGTGCAAGAGGAGGCACTTGGACTCCCCTATGGTGTCTCTTACTGAAGACATGGACCTCGATGAAAGAGATGGGTCCCCCAGATCTCTGCTTGATGATGTCTTCTTTAGGGACATTCTTAAAATCCTGAGGCAGAAGGGTGGATGGTCTCCCCAACCCCCCCCATCTTCGGAGGAGTTTGTGTTCCTGAAGGCATTCAGGACAGGCTCATCTACTTCCTGGGTGTCCCCTCCTGCAGACAAACTGGTAGACCTTATCACCAGCATGGCTTGGAAGGAATTGGACAGTGAAGAACCAGTACCTAAGAGGGACAACAAGTTCCTTAGCCCGCCCCATGGGCCATCCCTTCTGGAGCAAAGGGGTGCCTGTCGATGCCATCATGGTTGCCACTGCCCACCAAAAAGAAACTGGCAGAGCAGAGCTCCACGGTTCATCCCCCAAATAGGGAGTCTCAGGCAACTGACCAGCATGGGAAGCATGTGTTTGCCTCAACTACCTTTGCACTCAGGGCAGTTAATTACCTGGCACATTTTACCCACCATCAAAGGGACTTGGTCAAAGAACTCACCACTTTCCTTTCAGAGTTGTTGCCAGAGGGCCATCTCAAGAAGTTGTCTCCCAAGCTCTCTACTCTGACATCCTTTGCTATTTAATTTTGCTAGTTAATTTCCAATGCAGAGGAAGATACCTCTCAAGCTGCAGGTACTGGCATAGTGATAAGGAGCCATGCTTGGTTACATCTATGATGGTTTGCAGAACCCTTCAAAGCATCCCTTACCAATGCTCCCTTTGCCATGTCCACCCTATTTGGACCCTCTGTGATAGACACTCTGACCCATAGTAAGCAGGAAGGGAAGACTTTGTTCGCTGTCGGGATCAAGTTTTCCACAACTCAGAGGTTATTTTCCAAGACCCAATGAGGAGCTAAGAAGCTGTGGTTCCAGAGGTCACAGTCTTCCTTCCAGGATGCTCCTGATGACTCTTCTTCCAGAGGCAGGGAGGAGAGGTTTCAACGGCAGACACTGCCCTCGAGGGGGAGGGGGTTCCACTTAACCAGGGCTCCAGGGAACCTTTCTCTGAGCAGTCCTTTCAGTGATCTTGAAGTGTTGCCCAATTGTTCTCTCCTGGAGGCAGTCGGGGGTCATCTTTTTCTTCAACCACTAGCCTGGACAAGTATTACTTCTGATCAGTGGATGTTAAACATCATTTCCAGGGGTTATTTCATTCCCTTTTTTCAACCCCCTCCTGTATGAAGGCATCTCCCTGACGTACCACCCCACCAACGGGAGTTGGCCTTCAAGGAATTTGTACAACTTCTTCAAAAAAGAGCCATCCAAGAGGTCCCAAAAGGGCAAAGATGATCTGGAACTTACTCTCACTTCTTTTTAGTGTGGAAAAATGACTGGGGACCTGCGTCCTATTTTGGACCCAAGTGAGCTAAATCTATTGGTAAAGAAGTCCAAGTTCTGGATGGTCACTGTTCAATCTATTCTACCTCTCTTATGTAAGGGTGTCTGGATGTGCTCAATAGATCTCCAGGATGCCTACTTTCACATCATGATAGACAGGTGCTGGAGGAGACATCTGTGCTTCCAATTGGGAGACAACCATTATCAGTTCAGATCCCTGCCCTTTGGATTCACCACAGCCCTCTCTGGGTGTTTATCAAATATATGACAGTGGTGGTGGCTCATCTGAGATTGCAGGGATTCTAGGTGTTTCCCTGCCTCAACGATTGACTTTTCACGGCATCCATGAGGCATTGACTGTTACAGGCAGTTCAATATGTCCTTCTTTTGTTTAGTCAGTTGGAGATTACAGTCAACCTCACAAAGTCCAATCTGGTTCCTATGCAAAACTGAGAGTTTATAGGAGTCTAGATAGATTCTGTGCCAGAGATTGCGGCTTTATCTTCTTTGCAGGGTGCAGCTGATTCTGGAGCAGGTCACACAAGTCCTGAGCCTTTTGAATCCTCCTGAACACCTGATTGTTTGGACCCTAGGATCCATGACCCCAGCCATACAGCTTGTGCCACTGGTGAGGTACCATATTTGAGTTCTACAGTGGACTTTGGCAGTTCAATGATCCATTTTCACTCAGCCTATGTTCATGCCCAGAAAATTGATGCCAGTGTGCAGATGGCATCTCCTCTGGTGGCTTCAGTCTCAGGATCTCCTGTCAGGTAGACCCTTTTCACTCCCTCCACCCAAGGCCACTGTGACCACGGATGTTTCCCTGTTGGGGTGTGGGAGGCATTTCAGGGAAGAACAGTTCAAGGTACATGGTCCCCTGTAGAGACCAAATTGCACATAAATGTCCTAGAGAAGACAGCAGTGTTCCTAATGTTGCAAGCCTTTCAGGACTGCCTCCCTCTTGGGACAACTTCAATTCAGACAGACAACATAGCAGTGGTCATATACCAACAAACAGGGGGGAACATGATCTTACCCGTTGTGCAGAGAGGCCATGACCATGTGGGAATGGGTGATGTCCTCCAGGGGCTTTCTTCTTGCAAAGCACCTACCCAGGAAATTCAACATGTTGGCCGATAAACTCAGCAGAACCATGTTGAGCCCTCATGAGTGGTCCCTTAATCCAAAGGTGGTTAAGCAGATTTTTGATTGTTGGGATCAACCATGCTATGACCTATTTGCCTCCCAGCCAACAAATGCAGCATGTACTTTGCCCTGATCCCCTCAATCAGGGAGTTGCCGAGGGATGCTCTAGTCTACAATTGGCCTCTGGGTCTCCTCTATGCTTACCCTCCTATTCTTCTTATCCCCAAAGTTTTGCAGAAAGTGTGTCACCTGAGGACACCCCTGATCCTCATTGCCCCCTTCTGGCCTCATCAACCATGGTTTCCTCTCCTAAGGTCTCATAGGATAACACAGATGCCAAGTTAACTCTTTTTTTCCTACTGATATTCTTGCAGCTTTAAATATTGATAGGGATTCATAAAGGTTACCACAAAGTGTAGACTACATGTTCACTTAGTGTAATCTTTCTGAGTGACTAGAAAGCACAAAAAATATGATAAGAATGTTCTTGAATACATATCGTGTACACTTAGTATAGGCTTTATTGAATCTGGCCCACAGAGTTTTTCAGTCTGCAGTCTATCAAATATGATTACAAATGACAGGTGGTCTACAGTCCAAAGGTTGGATGGCCAGACGCCTAACACATGCTGTAAATGAAAAAGCTTTTAATTACACAATGCATGTTACTACCAGTATATGTTTTCGGAATTTTTGAAGTAGAAGGGTTGTATGCAAAATCGATTTCTTTGTGAATAAGATAAAAATGGTTAAAAACACCTTGTTCTGATGTCTCCTGTCCCAGGGAATCATGTTCTTCTAGTATAAGTGCAGATATTAAAACCAGTAAAATAAGATTTGACTTTGCAATATGTACTATACAAATGCTTAGTGTTAAGCCATTTTGTTTTTTTTTTTTCATTTCTTTTTTATTATTTTCATCCTGTTATATAAACATTACCAACTGCTTAAACAGAACCTGTAACAGTAAATGTTTTATTGCCTTAAAAGGCTGGCTTTCAGATTTTTCCAAAGAACGTTTTCAAGAGTCACATGTTTATTTCACAGGCAGGTTATTTTTTTACATTTATGTGACACTTTGCTATAATTTAGTATGTATAATCTTCTTCATAACTGTGTCTAACAAATAACAAGTAAGAAAAAGCCAAACAGAGTAAAAAAACAATGCATATAAGACAACACATAAAAATCAAAATGCTGCTAATAGTACTTTTCCTGAAGGAACATTTATTTGTCTTCCCTTTGAAATGTATTGGGCTCTTACAAATATCTGAAGTCTGCTACATACCTTCTTGCACTGCAAATAGAATGTAAATATCTTAGATGTTTCATCACAGCAATGAAAGTTTAAAAACACAACATTAATCATAAATATATGGGAGGAGGCTGGCATAATGGTTAAGGTGTTTACCTTACAAACACAAGGTGCAGGGTTTGATTCTTGCATGGGGTAATTGGCTAGGCTAAAAATAGCCACAAGAGCAGTTAGCTTAGTACTAAACTAATTGGCTAGGCTTAAAATAGCCACAAGAGCAGTTAGCTTAGTACTAAACTATGAACTATATCAAGTACAAAAAGTAATCATAGCTATTTATTTAAAATGACTAACTATAACTCAAGTAACCTTCAAGACAGTCTATAATGTGTAGTATATGTCTGTATTTTAAAGTTCAAATTAAACAGTCTCGCAACAAAATGTATATGTAACACTAACATACATAAGAGGTCAAAGAAGTGTGTGCAAACACAGAGCCTGAAATAGTAGTAAACAATAGAAATCAATTATGTTTTCTGTTGTCCAGAAGCTAGAACAGTCCCCTGGTTAACCTTGTGACACATCAATGGTTTTGCAAAATGACTGTTTACTTATGTTTTAGAGGTCATTTAACTGCAGGCAATAGCTTTGTTGACAGCCTTTCATCCATTCCCGATAATGCAATGTGTCGCCTGTGTATGTTTGCTAAGTTTGCTAATCTATCTGCCTTTGTGTAGTACTGTCAGATGGTTTGAATGGTGCAAAGTTGCCTCTGTTTTCAAAAACATACCTAGAAGACTGTACTCTTTGGTAATTAATGCACTTACACCTAAATTTCTGTGTTATGTAGCATAGTGTAGAATGAGAAAGGATGTTATTCACCTTTTCTACTTAATAAGAAGAAGTTTTTATCCCCACCACTTGCTTAGATAGTTCTCACAAAAAATGTTTCTTCAGTACATTGAACTCATTTCTGTCATTCATTAAAAGTATAAACACACTAATAAGACTTAATGAAAACTGGCATTCACCCGTATCTTTCCTTCCTCAGCATTAGACTGAAACTGAACAGAAAAAATAATTAACTCTCTTTTCATGGTCAACAATTCAGGTGAAATGCTGCTATGGCCATAAAATTGTGGCTTTATTGCAGTATTTGCAGATTTGGCTTCTGTCCTTGTAGCAACATATGCAGTGTAATTATTTTAACACATAAGCACATTCCAAAGTTACACAGTAACACGAGTTGTACTCTTCATTTAAGTCCTTTAGCCACTGTTCCTTCTGGATGTCCCCCCCACCCCAGTGGAAGGAAAATAGTCATACTAACGGCAACAATTTATAGTCTTTTTTAATGGTAGTAACATTTTGTACAAATATTTTTTTAATCTAGTCTAATTGTGCCAACAAAGCAAGCCATTTTTCAAAGTGTTCAGCCAGACCCAAGGGGAATATTATAGTGCCAGCAAGTTTTAACTCTTAAGCGAAGGTGATACTTTTTCTACCATGGTCCTCTGTAGAACAGCAGACAGTTTTCATCATTATTTGAAAATGCTTGATGGCTTTTTTATTATTGCAATTTTATGGAACAACCAATAATAAACCTAAAAAAATCTAGGTATCCTTTCACAGGCTATCAGTTAACAAGTCAGATGTACTAAAGAAAGGGCTATTGAAAATAGGAAAAAAATAGGAAGACTGCAGAACACTGGGGCTAAGCGACTTCCTCCTTACCCCAGTGCTACGTGATCCTGTTATTAGTGTAAGCACGCTTCTCTTTACCCCAATACCGTCAGATGTTGGAATTAGTATAATTTAGTACATTAAGAGATGCAGGCACTGTTTTTCTTTGTCTGTTAAAGCTAATAATGTACAATGTTGACTTTTTCCCAGTGGAATTGATGTCACTGACTGTTGACCTGGTGTATAGTCATAAATTTTCAAGAAAAGTATAGTTGGGTAAGATATCCTAGTAGCAAATCTTCCAGGTAAGGTAAGTGTAACAAATGAGTTTATCCATTTTCTATTTCCTGTGCCCTGGATTAGTTTATTAGTTTTCACAGCTGTTCCTATTCCCTTTCAAGGAAAAATAATGATTTAATATTCCCCATATTTCAAAACACTGAAAACCAAAACAGTGAAAACTCAGAACATTGAAACTGTGCTTCATAACATTGAAAATTACATTGCACATGTAAATAAGATCCTCACCACCTATAACAACAGCTAACTAACAAACACACTTGCTACTATGTTTTTGCAGGGGGGCTCTGCCCCCCTCCCCACACATATACCAACTCTAAGATTGCACTACAGTGGAAAAAAGTTAATTTCCTAACTTCACTGTATCTCGATCACCATACACTGAGGTTAGGAAATTAACTTTTTTTTTAACATTCTGGTGCAATCTTAAGAGTTGGTATATTTAATTTATGGGGAGGTTGCAGGGGGGCTTGACCCCCTACAAAAACGTAGTAAAGTGTGTTTGTTTGTTAGGTGTTGTTATAGGTGGAGGGGATCTTATTTACATGTGCAATGTATTTTTCAATGTTATGAAGCTAAGTTTCAGTGTTCTGAAGTTTCATTGTTTTAGGTTTTCAGTGTTTTTAATTTTCGATGTTATGGTCTCAATGTTATGAATTTCAATGTTATGAGATTTCAATGTTTTGAAGTAGACCCATATATATACATGGTGCTGACAAGTGTCTTTGACCATAGAAGCCCTGCAGAGAAGTATGCTTATGGTATACAAATACACAATATTGTGCTAAACAATAAATCCAATTGAAACATCCAAAATAATGAGAAACAGTCAATCCAACTGTAATAACAATAAAACAGTAATAATACAGATGTCACTATAGAAGAAGAAGGAGAGAATGAATTTTACTGTTATACACTGAACCTTCCACAAAGATCTGCTCTTGTTGTAAATATCTAATACAAATGCTCTGTCTTTTTTGGAGACGGTCACATTAAAAGTAAATCCATAAAAACTGGCAGTTCAGGAGGCTAAATGATGTACTGGAGCAAGACATCACCAAAAAACCTCAGCTCAATGAATCCCAAAACTGGAAAACTCTAAAATGACAAGCGTTCATACTCACAGTGCTTCTTTAGGTAATCTAAAATACATTTAGTATATGTAGATACATTTAAATACCCAGTTTGTATACCATGTATTTGTATACCATGCATATTTATATCAACTCTTAAAGGTACAACTCTTTAAAACTGCTTTCAGGCTAACACATCAACTTAATCCCAGGTGTTTATCTGTCCTTAATACAAGCACCTGTTTGTCTTCATATTTCTCAGCTTCTGTGAACAGATCCCCACCTCTGTTTTCTAAACTAATTATTTGCAATACACTGAAGCAGAACTACTGTTCTCCAACAACCTCTGCTGAATGTATTTGTTAAAGCTTTTTATTTCAAAATTATGGTTATAAATATGTTTTTTTTTTCAAGTGCCTTTTACAGTTTTTGGCATTAGATTTTCCACATTTTTTTTACACAAATTTAAGTATAAAACATTCCAGGTTGTTATTGTTGCTGTTTGTCTTTCGGCTTTTTCCCGGTAAGGGGTCACCACAGCGGAACTCCGGTCCGCTAATGATTGGCAGTAGATTTTTTTACGAAACGCCGAGGTGCCAGCTCGACGCCCAACCAGGCACGCCCATTTATGCATGCATGTCTTTCGAACGCTACTCAACCGCGGGGAGGACAGATTCCAGGTATCAGAGTTTATATGGAATTTATATTCATATGTAAATCTAGTCAATAGATAAACCTTTTTTTCACTAGAAATATATTTACATTGTGCAGAATTCAAGCAAGGAAATGTACCTTCCAATTCTATTTCAAATCATTCACCTTTTTATGTAAATAAATAAATAACCTAGTGTTCTTTGGAAACCTGCATAAGATTTCAGAATTCCCCAATCTGTGCTTATAATTTTCTTTACAGCCTGTGATATCAATTGAAATTCATAGAATATCTAAGCATATTCATTTTGTGGGGAATTCAAAAAAGTTATTGTGAGACATACATCTTGCGGTAACTCTTCTGTGTTCAGATACAGCTCTACCACAATGCTTTAGCATGAAGATGTACAGCAACATGGTGGGGTATCTCCGTAGCCCTGCTAGATACTAAGGAATTCTGGGAGAAAGGCATATGTTCTTCCCCAAACTTGTTTGCAGTAAGGTGTATTACATAACCAAGTTAAACAGCTGCTCCTGGCTGCTCATGTTAATGAGCACAGTTAAAAGCTCATGATAGAGGTAAAATGCTGGGGAGTTTAGCAGTCATGTAGTGTTAGGTGTTTTGTGCATGTGTACGTCTGTAGCTGCATGTGTGACTGCATGCGTGAATGTGTGTCTACCTGGAAGGTCACGGTAGGGGATAAGTTTACAAGTGTGTGTGTGTTTGTGTGTGTGTGTGCGCATGGAATAAATGTTTGAGCATTTGTGTATGTGTGTGTGTGGGGGGGGTTGTTGGAGGGGTTTTCATACCTCCACTCTTCCCTAAACTGACAAGTAAGTCCTGCAACACTGCCCTAGCCACCAGGGATAACTCTTACATCTCATATCATACTGGCACTTACACATAATGTGGGCTGGGGGAACACTAGCCTCTAGAGATAAGTCTTGTGCCTTAATGGCACTTAAACATAACATGAATCAGGGGAAAGCACTAGATACCAGGGATTACACTTAACATTGTGCCTTAAGAGCATTTAAAGTTAAAAGGGGGAGAAGCACTTGCCACAAAAGATAGTTCTTTAACACGTATAAAGCAAAAAAAAAAAAAGAGAGAGAAAAGCAAGTGTGTTGTGGTGGGATTTTGTAATATACTCTATTCCTAAACATAAATTGTGGGTGAATTCTAGTTTGATGTAAAACAGGCATCTGAAAAAATGTACTGGCAAACATTATTCTAAAATGAAAAGCACTGCACAGATGTAGCAGAGATTTGTTTAGAAAATACATTTGCGTAAGTAAACATCATAATAGTAGATGTTTGAATTATCACTGATCACTGCTGCAGTAGCCTAAGCTATACGGGATATATCCTACATAGGATGTAACAGCTGGCTATCTTCCAAAGCTTCAGGGAAATTTCCATCCACCCAAACCATTAATCAGCTCATACAGAGCTGAAGAAAATAGGGGGTTTGGGTGCCAGGCCCTTCAGAGCTTTTATGCTAACAGAGAGGGAAGCTTGAGCCCTAAAAATGTTAGTACTAGGGAAATTAAAGTCCTCACCGTGACAAAAAAAAAACAAAAATAAGGGGTAGTTTGGGAGGGAGCAGCTACTACAGCAGGGAGTCCTAAATAAAAATGTTCTCCTTTCCAATAAAGAGGGACAACTTCCATCACCCACTGAGTTAGCAGATGCTTAATGACAAAAGGAAAAAAGGAAATCAGATCTGGCAAATGATGAAGAATCCCCCAAAAAGGAGGAAGAGATTCTAGCTGCCATTGGCATCCCTAATTAATCACTTTCAGAACCCGTTTGTCTGAAACTGTTGCCAAGCAGAGAAATGGACAGCCAGATTTTAGGGAAAAATTAAAGAGGTTTGCCAGGGCGTGAAGTGTGTGTTTGTGTGTGTGTGTGCTGGGGGGAGATTTTACAGATAGTCATTCAAAGTTGTTAGACTGTCCTTGTTTCTGTGATGCTACATCTTTCTTTGTGAACGCCCCCCACCGCCATTGCTTTTTAAAAGTCTGCTAACCAGCAGTTTGCTTTGTCTGCTTTTTTTTTTTTTTTTTTTCTAAAATGGTGCACAGGTAAAACCCTTCACATGTTTGTAAGAAGGCTGAAATCTGAGAACCTCCCTGAATCAGCTTCCCCCTATCATCACACTTTCTAAAGGCATCCACAGCAGATAGTCCAAATACGACCTCTCTATCAAAGGGAAAGTTCAAAATTTCATGTTCTACATCCTCAGGAAAGTTTTGTGTATGCAACCAAAGCAAATGTTCTCATAACAATTCCAGTAGCTGAATCATAAGCACTCTTCAAAGAATGTCTAGTCACTTGGGATAGACAAAATAAGATTACAGAAACATTATCTTTCTTTAAACAAGGAAAATAAATCATAATGCTCCCATAGTCTCAAAATAAGCCAGCATGAACTTTAACAAGTGTGCTTAACAATTAAAAATTCTAAAAAAGTCTTGCAGAAGAATACATTTTTCCCAAATCTTTCAAAGGCCTTTCCATATTTGCTGGGGGGAGTTAGCATTTACCAGATGTTTAGCAGCAGCTGGATTTACCAAGGAAATCCCTACTGAGTCTGATCTAAGGTTAGAAAATAAAAACTTGTAAGACTGAGGAACTTTACATAATATATACGCTTTCTTACAGGCAGCAGTCTGGCTATTAGGTAAGTTACAGATTGTAATAAATACATCCTCCAATAGTGAGTGGTTAGGAGACACTGCTGAAACAAGTTGGAGCATAAATGACATTAGCCTTTAATGAGAGCTTTCATTGTCAAAGATTGCATAATGTAACTTGCATATGAAGGTTTGTAATTCTAAGATTCTTCTCCTTGATGTTATAGAGTTAAATCTTCCAACATGAAGTTCAAATCATGGGTAGAAAGATATATCTTCTTGTAGCAAAACCCACTCTTGTTCTGGAGAGAGCAAGAATCTTGTAATGAATGGTAAAAGTGTGGACAGAAGACTAGGTAGCTGCTTCTAAGAGCGTGTCTAGATCTTTGAAGAAGGCAGCAGAGGAGATGACTGCTTTTGTGGAATGGGCTTTAACAAAACCAGGGAGCTGTTTTCCATAAAAAGAATAACAAAAAATAAATAGTATTTGAAATTCAATTAGAAATTGTTTGCTTAGACACCAGGAAGCCTAGTGTCTTGTTTTGAAAAGAAACAAAGAGCTGATCAGATTTTCTAAGATCTTTTGTTTTTTTTTTATCCAGGTAAAATCTGAATTGTCTATGAATATCAGTCCAGAATTGAGTAGCTCTCTCAAATAAGAATATATTTTAGGGTATCCACTATATAAAAGCCCTGATTCTTCTTGTGGCACCAAACAGAAAATCTTTTCCATTTGAAAATATTACTTTGTTGTAGCAGGTGTTCTAGTCTCCTGTAGAAGTTGTAGCACATCCTCTGGAAATTGGTGCCTGAACAGAATTAAAATGCACATCATCCAGTTAAATTTAAAGTTTGAAGATATGAATGAATTAGATAGTCCTTGTGTTGTATGAGCAAGTCCATTCTGTGAGGTAACCTGGGTGTAACAGAAGGGGAAACCAATGCAGTTCTGTCCGGGCAAAAGGAATTCACCAGAAGGAGTTTTGGTTTGTCCTTCTTAATTTTAATGATGGGAATCAGATGAAGGGGAAATCTCCTCCATGAGAAAGACATGGCATCTGTCTTCCATGCTTCTGGGCATGGTATCCTGGAGTAGGACAACCTCAGCTGTCTGTTCAGAGTGCAAGTAGAAAGATCTATTTGGGGAACACCCCACTGATGGACAATATTGAGGAAGGCTTCCCTGTTTAATATCCATCTGTGTGGGTCTGCTTTGGAACTGCTCAAAAAGGTCTGCCACTGTGTTCCTCTCTGAGGGGATGTAGACTGCCAGAAGGAAGAGAATGCACTGCATGTCAATGTTCCTCACTACCATGGCTAGTCTGCAGATGTGATAAGACTTTGTACTGCCATTTGTTTATATATACCACATAACTGTGGTCTTTTCTGTGTAGACTCAGACAGGACCTGGGATCCAAAGGTTGTTCAAGGGTCGAAGAGCTAATACAATTGTTCTGGCCCAGTAATCAAGGAGCCTCAATCCTCACCACTAGCACCAGTGAGGGATGTATACATTAGGAGGATGACAAGTACACACACACAGTAAAGTACAATTTCCCTTAAGAGCACACAGAAATCACAATCAGTCTGTGGCTGGTTTCTGCCTCTTTCTCCAGATCTCCAATAAGACTGCCCAGTGGCATAGCTATACAGTTAAGATCTCAGCTGAGTGGTCAAGCTAAACCCTCCAGCACTGTCTCTGTCCAACCAGTGCTACACACACACACACACACACACACACACACACACACACACACACACACACACACACACACACACACACACACACACACACACACACACACACACACACACACACACACACACACACACACACACTCTTTGAGATTTGATTTATATGCAAACACACAGACACTCCTGAGGAAGGCTGGCACAGGTTTACTAGCTATGCCCCCTTCTTCCCAGACTATAAGGTAGTTATCACTGCCACCAACCACTACTTATCAGCTACTATAAAGGCCTTTATAAAGGGTGACCAATCCTTCTGTGTAATGTTATTATTATCCAAATGGCAAGTGTAACCAAGAGAAAGGCTCTTGGAGTGGCTTATACAGTGTCACCAAATACAAATGCAAGTACTCTAAAAGCTTAAATATCTCTAAACAAACCAGCCACAATTAAAATGTTTAAATATATTTAGTAATAGATAAAAGAACAAGACAATACTACAACACAGTAACTACAGAGTTCAGAATCAAAGGAAATATTTTAAAACAACATTGCAGAATAGTCTCAAATAAATACAGAAAACATCTAAACTAATCTTTACTATATTCCTATCTATATCTAAAAGATACTATGCCCTAAATAACTTACAGAGCAAGGCAAATGCAGATGAGTGGATGTTCTTGCTTGGTCCAAGACAAAACACAAAGTGCCTAGTCTTTCTCTGAGAGTTCTTAAATTAATAATCAACATTACTGCTGGGTTAGCTCGGATGACATCACTCTTTGTCACCTGACTTCAGTTCCCAGGCTAAATAGATAGTTAACACCTTTGTGTCAAAATTACATATCTCTCAGAAGTGTGCAGCTGCTAGGAAGTCATAGAGCAATAAAAACACTTTTACACTTGAAACCTAATAATTACTAATGTTTCAAGACAATAGGAAAACCTCTAGCTCTAGACATTGTGTCTGTTTGCTGCAATGAAACTGAGATAACACAATTGTAAAGACTTTACTTTTCAACTTATTTTCTTGAAGTTTTGCAAGTTAACTCTGTATGTTCTGGCTTCTACTATTAAAACATACATTTGCACAGGTATATAATTTATATACATTTCTGTTCTTTTCTAGTAGGGTACACTGTGGTCACATTCTTGAAGCTCAGTACATAACATACAGTTCTCTTACATTTGTAGGACAAGCATATGAATCATATTACTATTCACAGATGACATATTATTTACAAAATTCCAGATAGCTGGGCTGGCAGTGCCACATTTCTATATCAATCATATTCATATTTTCAACTGACATGTAATTTTTACAAAATTCCAGATAACTGTGCTGGCAGTATTTCCCTGGTGTCACAACAGTAACTTTCAATTCCTTGGCATTTATATAATCATAGCTGTCTCTGGTTGACCAAAATTCCTTGATCTTTGTGTTCTTGGAACATGCACCCCAAGCTAAGTATAACAGCCTTGTGTTTCTAATGCTTAGTCAAACACTCTGCTTGTGCTGTGCTGATGAGGTCATAACAAGGCCGAAATATGCATATCCACAGTTAGAGGGGTTTGGCTTTATTGGCCTGAAATTGTCCATTAAAATGACAAAACAAGTCATGGGCATTCAGAATCACCAATTAGCTCAAACACCTGATGTTCATAAGGATCATTTGCATATATCCCATATGCCTCTGATATAAGAGTTTTGGGAGGTCGCTCAGTAGAAGTTCTAGCTTTGCTGGAGTTTTCATTTTATTTTTACTAATTGTTTTTTCCGTGACCTTCTCAGTAAGGTTGTACAATACAACTGTGCTGTATTGTCCTCTGATTTAGTCACAACAGAAGAAGTAGCCAAGGATCCTGGGTAGTCAGAGGATTCATCAAGAGACACTGCAGAGATATACAGGCCTAACTGGACAGCACAAGTTTCAGGTTTAGATTTCATCAGTTTCTTTTTTGGCAAAGGATGGCTAAGCTGAAAGTCTCTGAAGCTATCTTAAGATATGTGAGTTTCTTGAATCTCTGATTCTCTATGTAACTTTTAGAGACAACAATTTACTATTGAAGTGCCTTCAGGATGAATGACAGACAGAGCAGTTCTTGTAATTCTGCTTAGCTTCAAGACACTTAGAGTGAATGCCCTTGTAAAGAATTTGTTTCCCACAATCATATTTTCCCCTCTTCAATGACATGAACAAAAAATTTTATACACAAACAGAAGAAAAAAAAGGAAGGATCTCCAGTGGGGATACTTATCTGCCTAAGGCTAAGGAAACAACATAAATCGAACACGTGACAGACCAAAGTTGAAGCAAGAGTTCAGTGTTCAGACTGGTGGCAAGAAAGTTCTGACATAATTCACACCCGTATGTCCCTTATGTATCCTTATCACCTTAGGTCATATATTAGACATATGGTGCAAGAGGAAACTGCCAAGGTTTTGGTATGTTGGCTGGATGTATGGCTATCCTTGGCAGGATAACGCAAGTGTTTGTAACAGTGCAACAGTGATCCGAGGAAGGACATTTGTTCCTGTGCTGACAAGAGTGCAAGCTGCTCGAGCACTGCTTCTTATATACATACATATGCTACTGAGGCTAGATTCTGCCAGTATTTAGGAATCACTATGTTTCACAGAAGCACATCAGTAAAATAACGTGCACATGTTATTCTGCATTCCCAGTTGT